>NW_015554082.1:1183156-1214158 GCF_001515605.1 Sinocyclocheilus anshuiensis | reverse complement strand
CACACACACACACACACACACACACACACACTGTAACAGTGCTACATAGTACTAACAGGTGCAGCAAACCTGGATGAAATAATATGGAAAACATATACAGTTAACTCACATCGTCTCTTTCTAGCTCTTGTCACATTCTTAGTCCAGTCCAGTGTGTGCCATTATAAAGCCGTGATGTCAATTACCTCTGGTGCACAGCGGATCTGAGCGACGGGAACTAGGCGGTGAAATGGAAACATATCCAGTCGTTGTCTACTCTTCCTTCCTGTGTTCTTATATATCCTGGAGCAAATAGTGTACAATCAGAATGACACTGGACAAAGCTGAATAGCAAAATGTCCAACATCCTGTGTCCACCTCTCATTTCCTATTGTATACAAACATTTGCCAGTTTTAAACACGCAATAGATAATCCAGCCTTATAGGATGGTGTGTTTATTTAAAGAACAATGGATGTGTGAGAATTGATTTTTTTGGACAGACAGTAGCTTGTCATGTTTACGTTGTTCATTAGCAATAGTACTGCACTTCGCTCCTAATGTTAATTTGTTAGAAGCTGACATTTATGATGATGTTTTACGTATAGTTAAATTCCAGAATAGCTAAAAGTCTATACATTCACCCAAGTCGCCCTTTAACCTTTACACGCTGTTTGGATCGCTGTAATGATTTGGACAGAGTTTAATGTAAACGCATTGACTGTGAGGGAAACAGCGTGGCATCTGGATATCTCCCTTGAGCTGTAATCTATACTGAAGCGCTGCATCTTTGATCAGCACAACTTCATAAAGTCTTTAGAGGTACACTGTTTTGGCGAGGCTGCTTTTCAGGAAGACAGCAGGATGAAAGATTGTGTCTCGCTTTTCTCTTCATCTCCAAATGTTTTTATTGGAACGTACTGACACCCTTTCACCTTCCAGTTTCACAGGCCCCTCCATTAAGCATTTCAGTAATGGCTGACTGCTTAAAACAAAATGTTTAAATTAGTAAATAAACAATGTGAAATAATCTGATTCAGCTCTAAGAAAAGAAATTAAGTGGTTGCATGTTGTTCCTGATGTATTTTTCATGTTCAGACATCAGAAAATGCTGTAGAGATACAACCAACCTGAAGTAAACATCTTCACACACCAAATATTTATTTGAGGATGCTTGAGGAGGAGAGTCATGGAACAGCAAAAGACAAGCCTCTAAGGCCTGTTTACTGTATCTTTATGCAAAACAGTGGATAAAAAAAATGCATGCAGTCAAATGTTTTGCAGTTTTACCTGCATATAACAGTAATTGACCTGGGTGAGTTGTTGTGGGTGAAATAGCGCTGTAGGCAGAAGTATGTGTCCCTCTGGTGTGTACCCTTCCCAAATCCCAGCAACCCCTCCTCAGGCGCATGTGTCCTGCCAAAACACCTGCTTCCAGGTGTTCACACTGCTCAGTAATCAGGGTTCATGCTACAGCCAGAACAATAGCAGATGTAGGAACAATATGACCTGTTAATTCATAATGATGCAGACTTCCTCCAAAACAAAAACAAGCAGGTAAACACTAATTATCATGAATAAAAATGTGAGAAAAACAACTAATTTGTTAGAGGCTTGAAGGCACCTTCAACGTGCCCTGAGTTACAAATATCAGATGAGAATGAAACTTTAGCTTGAGGAACATTGTCAGGGATGAATGTAGTTTTTGTAGGGAAAAAAAAACATGCTTTTTGTGTATCTAAAATATGAAATAGATTGGGATGATTGTTCTGGAAGAATCACAAAACAAGAACATTTTAGAATGACAATTCTAACCTTCCACCTTTAAGCTTTGAGGCATTAAACAGTCATTATTATTATTCACTGCATCTATTTTACTAGCTCTGCTAAAGCATTTAGTTATATGAGTAGATTATAATCTGAGAACAAAATATACACTGGACAAGGGGTTTTTTAACTTTTTGATGCCAAGGACTCCCAAATATGATGATCACCTTGTGTGGGACCTAAAATGAAATAATTGCTTTTGTATTTAATTTAATTGTTAAAATGTTATCAAGAAAAAGAATGGCAGAATTTCACCATTTTGCCTACTGCTAAGCCAAATCTTTGATTGTAAAATAGGATGATTTTAATTCTGCAACCAAAGAGATTGTATATTTCCAACAAAACAAAAGCATGCTGTACTTTGAAGTAAAAAAACACTCTTGACATATGGATACATGAGCCATATGGCAGCCTTTAAAAACCTCTCTTCTCGTGGAAATAAAAAAAATATGGACTAATTTCTGCCGCATCCAAACAAGAAAGCCGTTATATAACTTCAGGTCTTTAGTGGTGGGCGTCTGGTGGTGGCTGTGTTTAATTGATGTTGAGTGGCTTTTGAAGTTGAAGTATGAAGAGTACTGCTGATCTGAGGAAGTGAACAGAACCTTCTCTGCTTCTCCACGATGCTAATCTCATCCAGACTGCCGCACCCTGTGCTAACTCGCCGCCTGTCGCCAGCATCTCGCTGCCCAAAAACGAAGATAAGTTTTGTGGTACTACACAAACGCCCTCCCCCATCCCATATCTCTTCGCAATGTGGGGCTTAGAGCTCATGAGATAACTTTAATGTTACTCTTAAACAAGGTCGTTGATGATGTAGCCCTTGCATCCAAGAGAAGCAATTAGCTTAATGCTAATGAAGCAAGCAGATATTGAGATCTGGATTGAGAGGGCAACTGGTGGTCCAAACTACAGTAATGAAGGCAAATGGCTGGTCATTTAGTCAGTCAATCGAGCATGAGGAGCTTGTGTAGCTCTACCTAGATACTTATCTACAATCATTGAGCGTGCTGGGAGCAAAGTTACGAGGTGAGGTGATGCTAATGCTATGCTCTGTTATATGGCAACTTCAAATGAAACTCCATTCAGCTTCACATTTTTTGATTACTAGCCCTGCATGGTGTGAAATGAAGGAGTAAATACACTATACTTCGAAAGGGAAAACAAGGCTATATGTTTGTTTTTATTTCTTTTTCAAATGAGACACCGGTGAGGTTTTAGCCAAACAGAGGAATATAAATAGACTCTGTAGCAGTAGCAGGACTTTGATTCCATACATTCTGATGTGCAGCTTGTTACTGGTTTATGGAGGGCAGACCTGCGCTTGCAAATGAAAACGTAAGTAAGTGGAAGCTGAAGGAATCAGCAGCACTGTGGAAATGAGCCCAGACTTCGCATTTTAGCAGCATAAAGAGCTCCATTACCGCTGCTGAATGCATAAACAGCGCACCGTCCTCCCAGCACTGCTACTGCAAATACACTTTAGCCTCCAGCGATATTAAACACACATGCATGCTTTAAATTAAAACTACTGCTGGGTTAGTTCAGCTATTCCAGTAAGCTAATGATCACTGTTTTGACTCATGGTGTCATGGTTTACATGCTCTACCTTTCCCTGTCTCTGCGGCACTGAGATTTTATCAATCTTAATGGTTTCAAATTATTTTAATACGTAAAATGCATGACATCTGAATGCTGCATATGAATCAGTTATTCATTAGCAGCATAATTGCATCTTGAATACCGCATGCAACAAACTGCTAAGTTAATAGTAAAGATGAATGCAATCAGTGTAGTACTATTCATAAACAACTGACTAAAATGAGCCAATTCTTTCTGGTAAATCAAAAACATACATCACAACCAGTGTAGCCTGGTGTACAAACAAATTAAACTTCAAACTGGTTCTTTTTGGTGAATAAGCAACATACTACATGACCTAGTGAAAATTAAATATACTAAAATGTATTTGAAATACATTTATTTCATGCTAAGTATACATTTACATATTATGTGCATAATAAAAATACCCTGCAGTTGTACTTTTGGTTTACTAAACTGGTCTGCTAAATTGGAACAACTAATTTTGTACTTAATGCACTTTAATTGTGTGAAAGTATTGCTGAAGTCCAAATAAAGATGAATTGACGTATATATGATTGTGCTAAAGTAGAACTATTGCAAGTATACTTTAGGAGCATTTTTAATATCTTGCATTTAAGGACTGATTTTATTAAAAGATCATTCAATTTGCAACAGTAGTGACATTAAAACACATTTTAGGCTTAATAATAAGAAATGTGCATTGTGCACAAGTAGTTCTCCAAATAAAGTTTCATTATAATTTTTATATCAGTAAGTCTCATGCAATATGTCAGTAAATATGTTAATAGATTTGAACTATACTTAGCATAAAATAAATGTATTTAAAAAATATTACTTTTTTACTATAGGCAGTGCAGCCTGATTCACAAACAAATGACTCTTGTGAACTGGTTATTTTTAGTGAAGCAAAAACATAAATAGTTAAAAGCATGAGTAACTGGTTTAAAGCACTGCCCTTGTGAATCAAAATCAATTCTTGCTTTGCATAACAACTGAATGAAATGGATAGATCGCGTAGACTTGTGAACACAGTAAAGGTGTGCAGCGGCTCTTGAATGGCCTGTCTAAGTATAGCATGCTGTAAATGAATGATAGACACTGGCGGCTTCGGTAAATGGCCACCCTGTATGAGACTTGGTTTGGTGGGGTCAGCTGATCCAGGCTTTGTGCAGACGTTCACTACTCCTCTATCACTGTAACCCTAATCGCTTAATCTCTGTCTACTGTTGCCGTCAACATATACAAAGAACCCAGACTCTTTTGTGTGCCAAGCCTTTGTGTGTGTGTGTGTGTGTGTGTGTGTGTGTGTGTCACCAGGTTTGATATCTCTGTGTGATGTATTTCTGCTGTGAGAGTGTTTCAGGAGATGTAACTTTCTCGAATAGGACACAGTAACCTCATTAAATCAGCACTTGTTGCAACCCTTCTGCCTCTGTGATGCTTCTCTCCGACCCGAACAACACGGCAACTCTACAACACTCTAAGAAAGCACAAAATTGCTCTAAAGATTGGATACGAGAAAAAGACGACACTAGAAAAGAGCGAGAGAAAAGGACGCACTCTGACAGCGTCTGGACTCTGACATTTCTCTGCTTGGATAACCATCGCACCCTCTGTCCCTCCAGCCATGAAGGGAGGGGGGGTAATGTCAGTTGTCAATCAAGTTAGTCCCCATGCAGCTCTGGTTCCTGTGTTGCTGTGCATTGCCTGTCTGAGAGACAGACAAAGAGGCAACCTTTCACCCCTGACACCCCCCTCAGCACCACCTCTTACCCCAGTTGCAGCCTGAGGCTGGGCCAGAGGAGCTGAAGCATCAGTTTTGTGGAGGGGAAATAGAGCACAGGTGGTTCACTACATCTCGCATCCTCTCTAAGATAGGATGGCTTTACTAGTGTGACATTTAAACACCTGTTCTGCACTACCCAATTGCCTCGGCAATTTTTTACACAGTCTGTGTTTGTATCGTAACGCTTGTAGCTTTTCAGTAGAAAAATCTGTTCTGTGGTTATGCTGTCGGCCTCTTCTTTCACTTTTAATTTAGGGCAGAAACATCAATACGGAAACACCAATTCTTGGCATACATAACATGGTGGTTATTCTCTAAATGCAAGAGGGCAATAGAGTTAGCTTCAAATATCTGTAACATATAGCTAGCTATAAATATGCAGACAGTTTGATTAAATTTAACTTACTTGATCAACAAGATTCTCCTATATGTTCTCATGACAGACACCTGAAAGAAAAAAAAATACTCACCATAGAGGACAGTTTTGTGACAACACTGAAAATGGTACATGTAGTTGTTTTGCGTATTGCATAGCATATCTCATGCATTGCAATACAAAAATGTTTATTGTTCAAAAGTGTTTATTGATGCATCAATGCTGCAAAAATGACTTCTTAATGTTTATTTTTTATTTTTAAATAATTATTTTTACTAATAATTATACACTGAAATACCTAAATATTGTTAAAACAGGATATATGTATTTGAAAATCAATGCGGTGTATGGCTTGTTTTTATAGATTGTACCTTGAATATAAGTGTATTTTGTCTTATTTATTTTTTATTTTTTTTTATACTTTGAGAGAAAAAATAAATAAATTAAAAATAAAAATCTACCAGTGTTGACAACATATATTAAAGATCCATTCTCTTAATATCTAATGTAGTGTTGCTTCTCAAGTAAATAATCTTGTTTCAAAACCTTTTAGATATTTTAACTGTAAAATAAGATTAATTCTTGCTAAGAAAAGCACTGCACTGTCTATGCACTGTTTAAGTCTATGTGAATGGATAGAGATCTCCACAGCCATCACCTGGAGTCACTCATCAGTCCCGTCACAGTGAGAGGAAACCAAGGGCAGCGGTGCTACAGAGTGGATGTGGTGGCTCACTGTGACAACTGCTGCAAAAAGTGCCATTAATTTCTGTCTGAAACAGCTTTATCTGCTCCCTTATCAACTCAGCAAAATGCAGGGCCTTTATTTGTTATTCGACGTGTTAGCAAAAGAGAACAGGAGGGCCTAGCTTCTCAGAGGGTGAGCGGTTGCAAATCAGCATCCCCCAAAATCCTCACTGCTGGGTGAAGATGTGTCCTATTGAAGTGAGGTTGGGAAGGGCAGACCTTTGGACATGTCAGAGCTGGAGTGACAGATGGAGACAAAGAAAGGAATGAGAATAAAGATAGAGAGATGAGGTGGAGGAAGGTGTCCCGCTGTGCCCTTCTGTCCACGCTGCAAACAGCAGGACTTTAATCTGATGGGTTGTGTGTATGTCTGGCAGTAAGTATAAGTGTGTGTTACTCTCGTTCAGGTCAAAGCGGTGAGGCTCAGAGCGGGTTGGATGTCATGCGGCCCACAGGGGTGGCGGTGGTCAAGGGGTAGGGCTCCTGCCTGCTGGGGAGCTTTGATGGGTGGCACACTCTCCCTGCGAAGCCTCCCAGGCTGGCTGGCTCAGGCGGGGAGGTGCTCTGCTGTATTTTGTTTTGACCTCAGGCATGTCGGAGCTGTTTCCAATTACGCCCTTGGATCGGGTGGCGTGTATTTCTACGTGTTATATGGGATCATAATTGACTATAACTGCACCCTCTTAACTTTAACCAGGTGCACCGGCCAAACCGGAGAGATTAGGCTTGCGCTCTTACAGGCACATTGTGTGTCGAGTAAGTCTTGCCAGGGTTCGACACCGAGATCCGATTTGGCACTGAAGGAATAGTAGGGAGATTGGCCGTGACTTATTGCCAGATCTTACTGCTATCGGGCTGAGCGAGTGCACATGTGGCCGTGTGTGTTCAAGAGTCGTGTCTGTGGGTTCTGTTGTGCTTTACGAGCTGTGTTAAGTTGTTGTTGTATATTTGTGTTAGTCATGCTCTCCTGAGGCACAGCACTGCTTAGCCCAGTGCAGCAGCCGTAACCGCAACCATTTTTCCAAGAGGTCTCGACGGAATCGCTGCCGTACGAAACAGCGAAAGTAACAACATGTGGACATGCACCCACCTGCAACGGGTGCTTTATGAGCGGCCCCCCCACCCTCTCGGATTAAAATAGCCCCATTTACTGGCCTGACAAAGGGGGAAGAAGCCCGTTATACATCAGAACCCAGAACTTTACACCGGGAGAGGGGTGAGAGTGGGGATTGATGGCTCATTGAAGTGCCACTCACTGAGAGAGAGCAGTTATGTCAATCCAGTCTAGTGTTTCAGAGTTCACCTCGGGCTAAAGCCGAGCTAAGTGCACACCGAGTGAGGGCGGCCCAGGTCAGCCTGCAACCAAAGACAACCATCTAACCTGAGAGGAAGTTTCCATCAATCTTACAAATCTTACTTAACAGTACACGAAATCTTACCACACGGACAGGAAAACAAAGGAAAATGATGAAAACAATGAGACCGTCGTGAAACCAGAGAAGAAGCCGACGTATCCGTATATTTAGTTATATACTATAACTATCAGACCGAATGCATGAGGTGGTCGGGACAGAGAGATGCTTTGGCTCTGAGCGTCCTTGTGTGGGATACTGTGTACATGGTTGAGGCCTAACAAAGGGCAGAGAACAGAGAACAGAGAGCAGAGAATGAGGGCATTGTGTTGGACAGGCTGGTGTTGAGCAGGGAAAGAGTGAGTCTGGGTTAAGAGCACCATCATTGATGGCACTATAGAATAAACACGTCTCCTGAACACTGATGAGCTGAGCTATCACTTTCAACAAGCTCATTACTGTCACTTCATTACATGTCCCACACTCATCTTTGATGCTGACGGAGAATGGAGGAGCAAGCAAAAAGGAAGAGAGTGAAATGAGAGTGAACAATAAAGTATGGTCAGAGCTACAAGAAAAAAAAAAGAATACAAATCTAAATGTGAGATAAACTTATGTTTATGATACAAAGCAATTGTAGGATATTAAAAACAATTTAGGGTATTTAAATAATAACAAATAAAATGTGATATATATACACATACACATACACACACAATTTAGAGAAATAAAGTCTCGATAATAAAATATAACGTTGATATTTGAGAAATAGTCCCAATTCTGATATCAAGGTGCAAATACGAGAAGTGAAATTTCATTAAATAAAAATGTGCAATTTTGAGATATAAAATCACAATTATGAGATATAAAAATCACAATGTGAAATATAAAGTTGCAATTACTAATAATAAAGCCACAATTATGAGACATGAAGTCACAATTACCTCAGATAATTTTTTTCTTTGTTACTCTGAAACAGGCGTCTATAATAATGGGGACAATCTGTGACTCTTTCAGGGAAGTAAAACAAATGTTTTTGTTGTTGCTCCAAAATGCCAAATGATTCACATTCAATTGTTTGTGTTATTCAGTGATCCAGCGCTCGTATAGATAATTTGTTCTAATGCGCTTTTTGGACAATTGACAAGTGGGAGGAGATGTGGAGCTTAATAAGAGGAAGCACATATGAGTGTGTGTTTGGGGGGAGGAGTGTGTTTTTAATTACATGATGTGTGTTATACGGATGGTTAAAAAGCCAGTTACAGAGGAGAGCGTGTACAACTCTGCCAGCATTGAAATGCATTCCTCACTAATTAAAGCAGCAACTTCAGAAATGCCATAATAACATTAATTAGGGGGCTGCTATTTTCAACATAATTTGCTAATTAGTCAGAGACACAGCACTGTGGATGTGACTAATTATTGGTGGGTTGGAGCAATAGACACTTGTGACTTGGGTGAAAATCACACTATTATGGGGTCTCACCATTATGAGTGTGACTCAGGACCCGACAGAGCCTTAATGGCTTGTAGTCTGCTACCCTCCCCCTTTAAATAAAATGCACTACATCAACACTGGACACAGTTTATTTACTAAGACTTGAAGATGCAGTGTCCACACACACACTAATTAGTATGTTATCGGCTTTACTCTTGACCCCACCGGCCTGTCTGTGATATTGGACTGAGGATGAAAATACATCTCAGCCCACAGCATGTCACTTCCTGCTGTGTGACCTAATCTCCACACAGACCTTTGAAGCCCATACTCCACATACACTCCACGGAGGCATGTACGCACACATCTACTAGTGTGTCGTTGTGCGTGTGTGTAATGTATTCAATAAAGTTGAGTTGTGCAACGCATTTTACAGAAGAAAATCTGTTGAAGATGCGGTTATCTTGTTTTATAGTCTTTAAAAATCCGGTCAAGGCCTCTGAATAATTCATGTCTGAAATCTTTAGGGCTGTTACAGGAGCTCTGGCTGGTTGTTAGTTTGTTGCTATTGACTGTATTTAAATGAATGTCCTTTTGATTGCCTGAAGAAAAATCCTCTAATATTCGCTAAAATTAAGAGCAGTTAAACTCCATCCAACATCATGGAGATACTGTGAAATACTTTTAATCATTAGTACTGTATGCTCATACTATAGCTGCTTTGCTGCCTACATAATGATGAGCTTCCTCATAAAGATGCATCCTAAACACCTTGGAACGTCAAATGTGATTAATTTTAAACACTCTATGAACATCCCTCTTTTAAAGGGAACGTTCATCCAAAAATGTAAAATCTGTCATCCTTTACTTTTACTCACCTATATGACTTACTTTTTCTGTGGAACATAAAAGAAGATATTTTGAGACTTTTTGGTCATACAGTGAAGGTCAATGGGCTTAAGTGCTGTTTGAAAAGAGATGAGGGTAAGTAAATGATGACATAATTTTTATTTTTGGGTGAAATATCCCTTTAATGGTCACTCACCCACACAAATAAATCTATTGACACAATACTTTAATAAACACTGTTAAAAAATACATTGTAGACACAAATATTCTGACTGCTTCTGGTGTGTGTGGTTGTCTTTAGCATTGGTTTCTTGAGTTTCTTGAGAGAATCAATTCTAGAGAAAGTTTAGGTTTCCTTCACACTGTGTGTTGCTGGACTAATCCACATCAGAGAGTGACATAAACAATGGGGCGGTAGGGCCCTGCGGCCATTTAGACTTTACTCTTCACCTGATCTTATTCACTACTGAGTGTATCACTCACCCCACTGTATGAGTCTTCAGTAAAGAGAGAAATGGGATGAGAGGGGTGATCTGAATGCAATGTTTACAATGTTTACAGTCTTACACAGTCTTACGTGACAGGACTGTAATAATAGCTAATATTTTGTTATATAATATTGGTCAGCATACAGGTCATTTTTTAATGTATTATTTTCCCCTGTCCAACAAGGATGCAATGCATTGAGCAAATGTGAGAGTGAAGAAATTTTGTTTTATTAAATAATGTTAAATGCTGCTCTTTTGAGCTTTCTATTCAATAAATAATTTCACATTATTACAGTTTTGACTGTATTTTTAATCAAATAAATGCAGCCTTGGTGAGCATACGAGACTGCGTTCAAAAACATTAAAAATATTTACTGAACTGAAAATCTGACCCCAAACTTTTGAATGGTAGTGTACATGCAAACTCGATCATTAAGTGTTCAAATATAGAAGCGTTCCTCCAAATACATAACACAGTGGTCATAGGTCATTTCTGCAGAGACCTGTAACCTTAACTTTCAAACACAATGATGTATGTTCATTTCTGCATGCATTTAAAGTGTATTTTTAATATACAGTGTGTATGCTTAAATATTTCCTATCATTTTCTTTCTATCTCTTTTTTCTCCGATGCTGCTGCTTCTCTGTGGGGTCTTCTAACAAAATATAAAAAATATTTTATTCAACAGACATAAAATACTATTAGTATCATAGAATATATGGGAATGTTTGTTTAGATGCAGTACTGTGCACTAATTTAGACCATTAACAATCACACATTCTCCATCTACCCCAGACCTTCACTGATTTTACCCTGTCCAGATCTAATTTCATATCTATTACTTTCCTTTTTCCCTTTCGCTCTCTCTCTCATGCACTCTTCTGGAGAGACCTTTACTCATCTTGGCTAATGACTTCCAAATACTTCATCAGCATGTAGCCTTAACCTTGCTGTTGTTTCCAAACACCATAACGGCTCTAATTAACTGCTTCCCCCTTCTGTTTTACCTACCTCAACACACACCCACACACACACATGCACACAGAGCCTAAGCCAGTTTCGTTTTGCTGAGTTCTTTGCCCAGTGCTCTTTACAGTTTTAGTGCTACAAAGGAAATATATATTTTTAAGAGCTTTGTGTGGATGGATGATGTTAGAATCACTGGCTCTCGCCCCACCGGCCGTAACAACAGCATCTCTTGTTTGTTAAAGTGCTCACGGCAGTGTTTAGTCAAGGACTCAACATTCGTACACATACTGAATCCGGAGCAATAAGGAGAGTTGAGTTTGCCTCAGCAGATTCACATTGAGATGGCATTAACCCTGAACACTAGTCTGGGCATGTGCAGCCTGATTAGAAGAAAAACAGCCCTATAATATGTGGCATTTATTTACATATTTAACTTTTGATCTTTTACCCGGTACTTGCCCCTCAAGTCAACGGAGAGAGAAGTATGAACTGAGGGGAAGAGCGTGTCGCTCAAGTTCAAGGATTCTCTTGCCTCACTTGATAAACATATCTGAAGATTCAGGCTTTAAAATCCAGGAACCCTGCTGGGGCGCAACCTGACCTCATAAGTTTATTAATTACTTTTGTTATTAACTATTCATCATGTTTTCTGATGTCCGTCCCAGTGCTGTGCTGAAACAAGACCTATATTCTTTCCTTTAGCCGCCGTATGAAAATCTAACAGTCCACTGAACTTGATAAGTGTGCCATCATCTCGTTAATCAAATTACTTATGAACCGAAATTGACAGTTTTCATTAATTATAAAGGATTATTCTAATTGCGATTCAAATTTATTCATTTAGAACAGACGGCTTTCAGTAATATTTCAGCAAATTTGCATATTAAATGGAGAGGGTGGTTGATTAAGTATGGTAATGTATGCGCGATGCCGTATTTTGTTTCTGGTGGGCCATATGCGGCATGGTGGCTGGGGCAGGTGAAGACTCCAGAACGTGTTTAATTTGTTTGACAAACACGGAAGGGGACACAACACGTCCTCTGGCACCCTGCGCTCCACTCACCCCTTTGACCCTCACCTCCCTTTGCACCCACCTTTACCTGTACGTGAAATACTGTAAACAAACTTACGTCTAAATTTTTAAAGGGACAGTTCTCCCAAAAATGAAAATTCTGTTTACTTACCACATTCATGATGTTCCAATCCAGCATGTTTTTTTTTTCTGTGGAACACAAATGGAGATATTTTGAAGAATGTTCATGGTGCTCTTTTGCTTTTTCCATCTCCATCATCTACTTTTTTACTAATGAAAGAAAGAAAGTTATACATGTTTGGAACACCATTAGGATGAATCAATTCTTTTTTTTTTTGGAGTGAACTATTCTTTTAAGATTCTGATTGATATGTCTAACAACATTGTTTCTTAAAAGTGCCATCATGTCATAGCGATGGCTGAAATCTACTAAACCGGTCACACTTTAGTAGTTTATTCTTGTTCAGAAACTGGCACGGTGCTTTTGCGACTCTTCAAATGGATTTTAATACTATTTTACACTACAGCTGTGTCCCATTTGTCCTTTGTTCCCATTCTTAAGGTTAAATCAAACCCATTCTTTCTGGAGTTTCTCCACAACAGATTTGTAATATTTTTAATGGATTATGAATACACAGCAAGAGGAGAAGTGGAATTCCTGCTCCAAACTCATGCAAAGGGCAATGCTTTAGTGTAATTTAATACAATAGTTATGGCAAATGAAAAAAGAAGAATAAAATGAGCACATCTATCAACACCGTATGCATTTACACAATGTGCCCTTGCTTACACAGGAACTCTTTATCAAGATAAATATAGCTTGCATACTATACTTTGAATTTAGTTTGCAGATACTACATTTTAGAGTATTTGTGTGTTTATACATCACCTTCAAGCAAAGAAAAAGTACACGCGCGGACTGCCGTCATCTAATATAAATGCATTAGTGCAAATTTCAGTCTACTAGCGCAGTCCAATGGCAATAAAGCATTATTAGATTCCTTAGCAGGGGTCAAGCCCCTCTGACAGGTCAACGGTTAACCCTGTAGCTTTACTTGGGCCCTGGACTGTTGTTCTGGCTGGGCGCCTGGGTGCCCCTGGGTGCTGGGCCACTTAAAAAGAAATAACCTAGCGCAGCTGCTGGTGTGTTTAATTAGATTTTATGTGTGTGTGTGCCTGTAATGATGCTGAAACGGATCCTGCGCTTTGACGGCTGAGTATTGACAGTCTTCGAGTGGCTCGGTGACAAGGCCATTCTTCATTACTCATGGCCGCAGGAAGAGAGGGGACTTGGGGTGGGGTATTGGGTGGTAATGGGGTTCTGGGATTTGGCAGCGGGCCAGCGGTGGCACACCCAGTTGGGAGAGGCTCGGCGCGATTGCCATCACTTTGCCTGTCTCAGATTTATGAGGGCTGCTTTAGAAAGGAAATGTTTCAATCAGCCGTGCCTGCCGAGCATGTCCATCACCCTGACAGCCATTTATTTATGACATCATAGAATTAAATCCTGTGTACACACACACACATACACACACACACAGACACACACACACACAGATCTTTTTTTCATCAATATACATCTCATTCATTCTGCCCAACAGTCATATTGTTTTATATACTTTGGCCGTTGCCCTGCTGAAGTCCAGTCATGCCAGGGAAGCCCTTATTTAACGCTGTGCTCTGTGGCTAAGTGGAAGAAACCTTTTAGAAAGTACATAAACACAGACGTGAATACTTAGCCAACGCAATGTTACTGTGGCAGGAAGAAACCTCAGTACTCATGAGGACGATAGATTACCCTCAAATGTCTGAGCCTTTAAACTGGACATGCTGTTTTTAAGTAGCTAGCTACAAACATGTTGAAAGTTTTGATAACTTTAACTCTATAAACTGTTACACTGGAATGACAGCAGTTAAACTGAAAAAAAAAAAAGATAGACATGGCAGATTGTGCTAATGACTGCTATAGCACCCCCTTGTATCAATACAGAGAATACAGCTTGTAGTACAGTTAGAAGTGTGTGTTTTGGGGCCAAGTCTTCTATTCTTGGTGTGCATAAGAGACTTCTTTTGAAAAGATGAAAAAATCTTACCAACCCCTAAATGGTAGTGTACCTATTCAACTGTTGTTATCCACCATTTTTTCATGACAAAGTTTTGCTTTTTTTCTAATGTAAATCTATGGAGGATCCGTGTTTGTATAGTTAAACACAATTTAACTAAAATTACCTTAAAATAATAAAAAAAAAACATTGCTGCTGTGGCACGTATAGTAATGATATTTACAGAAAACCAAGATTCTAAAACTGATCTGAGTTAGCAACAGTAACCCAGGAGGAACGAATCTTAGCAAAGGGTCAGTCTAAGTTGAATTAACAAAGCTGCATTAATACTAAAGGGTGTAATAGGCCATCATAACCAAAACTAGCCTTAAAAAGGGTTTTAGGGATTCCACTGAAGAACTACACACTGAATCCAGGAGTCCGAGACTCCCACTTTCTTCTTCCATCAATGTGACATGATGAGACCGACACCCCTCCACTTTGTCATGAGAAATATTTAAAGAAAAACAGAGTGGAATTACCTGACACAGGACAGGATTAGACAGAGAGCATGGACTGATACATTTTTCAGTGCAATGAGATGTTGTGGCTGAATAAAACATTGCTTTTTAAATAGGCATAGGCTAACATGGAAGGTGTTTCCTGCCAGTCTCTCAGCGAAACCGTTGACAGCTACACACTCATGTCACATGCAGCCACACGACTTACTATACAGTTCAGTATACTGTCTCAGTGCACTCTTTCTTGCCACTTCCACATCAAATTTGGTGTCATCCTCCCGTATTCCATCCGTTACCGATTGGCAGCCTGTCTGAGCATGTGTGACATAAAGAAATGTGTGTGTGTGTGTGTGTGTGTGTCACTGGCTGTCCTCGGTGACAAAGTACATGGTGCCCTCTTTGTAAGTACAGAGACCCGTCCTGACTCTCTCACACAGTATTAGCATGCCAACATGCCCTCTCGCACCTTCCGCCTTCGCACGTGATCCTACACACTAGGCCGGCTCGCCCCTTTTTCTCTCTACCGCACTGTCTGTCAGTGACCCCACTGTTACTCTGAGCTCTTACAGATGGCCCGAGCTCAGATAGCATCTGTCTCCTCCCATCCATCACAAGCGGCTGCTCTGCGGAGCTCCTCGGCAGGGGCCCGCGTGCCTGCCAGATCCGTTACCCCACCTCCGTGTGTGGGACTCAGGTAGCTGCCTGCTAGCCTACGGTCACTCCAAAGGGGGAGGAACCTAAGTCTCCACAATCCAGACTGGGAGCGAAGGCCTGGCTGCGGGTTATTAATGGGCCCCCCTCGTTGTTCCTCGGCCCCCGAGGCGTCTGCCTCCGTAGCTCCTGGCACGGGACACTGCCTCATAAATCTACTTAAATAATACTGCACGGCAGCTAGGGGAAAGGGGTCAGTACGGAAACAAGGCAGTCAAGCTGAGATGAAGTGTCAGTGATGCATGGCCTGTGCCCTCTGAATGCAGGTAACGTTCCTCCCAACACACACACACACACACTCACTCACTCACTCACTCACTCACTCACACACACACACACACACACACACACACACACACACACACACACACACACACACACACACACACACACACACACACACACACACACACACACACACACACACACATATAGAAAAAAAGGGAGGAGGGAACAATGCACAAGCTGGAACTATGAAAGAGATTTTATCAGGAAAACCAAATATATATTTTCATGTGAAACTTCAACACCAGAGATGCAGAGGAGTCCCCCAAAATCAGAGCTCCACCAGCAGACGAAGGAGCTGTAGGTCGCAGCTAGTGGAGTGGCAGCTGAAAGCCGAACATGTGGTTTGAATTAACACCCTCCCCAGGGTTCAGCCCAACAGCGGGGGGAGGCAGGATCTGAGACTACCTTGTGATGATAGACACATCCATCTGATTATTGTTCTTCTCTTGACACACATCACTTTCACATACACTGTAGAGTTCCCACGCTTTTTTCCTCTTCGTGCTTCAGAAGATTTAGTGAACTCAAAATGTGGATATGATAATATTTCTAGGAAGATTATAGACTGGGTTCAGAAACTAAGCAGGACTAGGTCGACAATATCACCATAAGTGACAAAAATGCATCAAAAAATAAATTAATCTGTTATCTAACGCTTGATTTAGCTGGGAATTAAATTCTACTAAAATGGATTACATCAGTTTAAATAAGCATTAAAGGGGTCATATGATGCGATTTCAAGTTTTCCTTTCTCTTTGGAGTGTTACAAGCTGATTGTGCATAGATAAGATCCCTGAAGTTGCAAAGACTAAAGTCTCAAAACCAAAGAGATATTATTTATCAAAGTGTCAACATATTCTGTTACACCAAATACACAAAATAATGATCTTTAAAAAAGCATCATATGACCCCTTTAATGTATATATGCACCCATAAATTTGTTTAAACGTGCCAGCCTCCAGCTAAGTTTTGGTTCCTCTCAAGGTTTGTTCTTCATCTACTTGAAGATCTTAAGGAGTTTTTGCTTGTCACAGTCACTTTTCATTTGGACACTGGAGGATTCTGCTATTCTTTGAAAACTTGCTTTGGAAAATATGTTAAAAAAATAAAAATGAAAAAAAAAACATTAATATTTTAACATTGTATATTTTATTTTTAAAAAAAGCTTTAAAGGGGTCATATGATGCTTAACGAGCCGTTTTAGGGGGGTGTGGCAGAGTCTTAACTTTGATAAAGAATATCTCTTTGGTTTTGAGACTTTAGTCTTTGCAACTTCAGGGATCTTATCTATTCACGAACAGCTTGTAACACTCCAAAGAGAAAGGAAAACTTGAAATCGCATCATATGACCCCTTTAAAATGTAAGAAAAAATATACATTTCTTAATTTGTCATTAATAGACTAGCTATTTACACTATACTGTTCAAAAGTTTGGGGGCTGATTTTTATTTTATTTTTTTTATTTTTTATTTTTTGAAAGAAAGAAATTAATAACTAATTCAGCAAGGATGCATTAAATTGATCAAAAGTGAAAGTAAAGACATTCCCATTGGTACAAAAAAATACTATAAATTAATGGTGTCCTTAGCTTTCAAACTTTCTATTCATCAAACAATCCTATAAAAATGTATCACAGTTTCCACAGAAAATATTAGGCAGTACAGCTGTTTTCAGTATTGATAATGATAAGCACCAAATCAGCATATTAGAATGATTTCTGAAGGATCATGTGACACTGAAAACGGCTGAAAATGTCAAATAGTTGTACTGATCAAATAAAAGCAGCCTCAGTGAGCCTACGAGACTTCTTTCAAAGGCATTAAAAATATTATAAAACTTTGAACTGTAGTACATTAATGTTCATATCATAATTAAATGTAGTTTTTTAAATTCTGGTGAGTAAATAGACCTGATAAAACCAAACTGAGCAACACCTCTGCTAGTTAGATAGCATTGTTTTGACATGTTCTGTCTGTTTTGATTCATGAGTTCACTAGCAGTTACTAACTTCTTCCTGTAGCAGCTCTACTCTAAGCAGCCTTCAGTGTTGCGCTCGGCTCAGAGAAAGCAGCCCGTGCGCCGGAGCTTTGAGCGCAGAGAAGATTGTTATATATTAGTTTAATAAAGTCAGAGACAAATGAAGCCCCCCTGCTAAAGAGGACTGTGTTACACACTTCATGAACCAAATTAGTGTGGCAGCGCAACACGCCGGCGCGTCGCTTTTGTTCCGGAGATGATCTGCATAGCGGAGCTCATTTCTCAGACAGATAAATCTGACGGCAAGCCGTGACTTCCCCCCCTGAAGTAAATAGTGTAAATAATGAAAGGGCCTGCCAGCAGTGCTTGAGGAATGACTTCATCCCGAGCTATTTATACAGACTGTCAGAGGGGAACAAAAAAGGAACTGGGCAGGGAAGTGAAGAGAAGAGAAGAGAAGAGAAGAGAAGAGAAGAGAAGAGAAGAGAAGAGAAGAGAACCTCCATCTGATTGGATAAAGAAACAGACTGGCTAATGCCTTTTGGTTAATAGAGATGGAGCACCACTTGAGTGTTGTGTATGTGTGGTTGGGAGGGAGGGAAGCTTTTAATTGAGAGGTGAGAAGGATGGATCCCACAGGTTAACTCTATTCTTCAAGGGCCATTAATATGGATCATATAAGGTTTTCAGTGCACCGCACCTCCAGTGACACATGGCATGCTCTATTAATCCTATTGATGTTGTGGACTTGCTGGATGATTATGGTTAATATTTAAAATAGATAGTTATCAAGAACCTTTGTAATCGGGTCACAGTTTAGAGTCAAGTACTAAAGGGCATGAGGGGCACTTAAGGATGTGCCCAAAACTTCTATCTCTCCCTTCAGGTGAGTTGTCCTGCTCATATGATTATCAGAGCAGTTACACCACCATTGAAAATTTGAGGTTGGTAAGATTTGTAATGTTTTTGCATTTATTTGATAAAAAATATAAAATTATTACAATTTTAATATATTATTACAATTTAAAATAACTTTTCTATTTTAATATATTTTTTAATGTAATTTATTCCAGTGACGGCAAAGCTGAATCAGTGTCACATGATCCTTCAAAATCATTCTAATATGCTAATTTGGTGCGCAAGAAACATTTCTTGGTGTATTGCTTAATAACTGTCATGATTTTCCAGGATTATTTGATAAAAAGAAAGTTAAAAGAACATAATTTATTTGCAGTATAAATCTTTTGCCACATTATAAATGTCTTTATTATCACGTTTAATCAAGTTAACGCATTCTTGCTGAATAAAAGTATTAATTTCTTTCAAAAAAGAAAAAAAAAAGAAAATCTTACTGACTATTTGGAATGGTATGTGTGTATCTTTACCTATGAAAGTCTGTTTCCACCTGTAAAAACTAATTAGAAAAGTAATTACAGCTACAGATCTCACAAAGTGACTTCAGATATCACATTGTGATTTTATATCCCACAAATTGACTTTATATCTCATAACTCCAACTTTATTTCTCATTCTTGCAACTACTTGTAACTGTGACTGTATACCTCACAAAGTGACTTCATACAGTATCTCACAATTGTGCCTTAATTTTTCATTTTAAACTTTATCTCTCAATTACCTTATTTATTTATGTTAGGCAAAAACAGACTTCCTTACTTATCTGCTTATCTCAAACACTTAGCTTTCTTAAATGTCTTTGTAAATATATTAAATCAACCCAGTAAGTCCATTATTTTCCAATCCAACATTTTTTTTACTGCTGATTATGGTTGCTTTTGTGACCCTGGACCACAAAACCAGTCATAAGTAGCACAGCTATATTTGTAGCAATAGCCAAAAATACATTGTATGGGTCAAAATGATTGATTTTTCTTTTATGCCAAAAATCATTAGGATATTAAGTAAAGATCATGTTCCATGAAGGCATTTTGTAAATTTCCTACTGTAAATATATTAAAACTTCATTTTTGTTTAGTAATATGCATTGCTAAGAACTTCATTTGGACAACTTTAAAGGTGATTTTCTCAATATTTAGATTTTTTTGCACCCTCAGATACCAGATTTTCAATGGAAAGCTTATTTATTCATCTTTCAGGTGATGTATAAATCTCAATTTCGAAAAATGTACCCTTATGACTGGTTTTGTGGTCCAGGGTCACATTTGTGTCTTTGAAAGTTTCTTTTAACCAGGCCAACTTGTCTAAAGTGTATTTTAAACTGTAATATCACCAGACTCATTTGGTTTCCTCATTTAGTAGCTATTTAGGAAGTGTTTCATGTTCTTATAATTAGAGCTCTTGTCTCTCGGCTCCTTCTGGCCCCTCCTCTCTCCACTCTGTAGTTTTATCTTGACGCGGCTCGTACCGCAGATCAAAAAATTGTCCCGCTGAGGATGCCGTACTGCTGGCAATTACCAAGATGTTTATTATATCTGGTCTAATAATTTTGGTCGCTACAGGGATTATTTAAAAATTATTACTGCTTTGATGCTCGCGCTTTTCTCAGGTTGTGATTGTGTGTTTAATTGTACCAAAGTGACACATAAACCCCATCTTAATTTAATGAAAGCGAGAAAGTGAGATTATTAAAATATGACTGCATCGGCAGCCCGGCTGTGTAATTATTTTGGTAAATTTGTGCTGGGAGGCATGATAGGGCAAACTGTACTCATTTGCAGGAGGCTAATTTAATAAACCTCAACCCTCTTTATATGAAGGTTGAATGTTTTCCTGGTTAACCCAATTGAAAACAACACCAATTTGCTGTACTAATATTTCCAGCACTATCGGGCTAATGATGCTAACTCCAAACAGCCCGGAACCAGTAATTAACGGAGATGCTAATGAAAAGGTGACGGCACCTCCAGCAAGCTACGGCCAACACTATCTATCTCGGACTGGTGGAAAATTCCTCCTTTTATCTCACAGCCCATAATCCTCCTCTTCTAATTAGCCACTGCATTCAGGCAGAATGGAAAATCGCAACGTTCATCCCCGCTTTTCCGGAGAGATTGAGAGAGCAGGGTTCAACCCAAAGAGACAAGTGAGGAAGAGAGAAATGCTGTCAGTTGGAGGAGGGAGGAGGAGGGGAGAGACAGCAGTGTGTGTTACACTCTGCTGGTCACCTGTCAGCTGTCAGAGCAATTACAGCACCTCCTAGTGTTAAATGTTTAAAGTGCGCATTAGCATGTAGCACAGTGGCATCCTGTCCCTGTGATCCTGCGAGGCTGGCACTCGGAGACAAGCCCCTGTGCCGCCACAAATCGCTGCAGACAGCTCGCTGTTAAAATCAATATGCTGCAGTTTTGTAGCGCTTCCATCTGACTGCGCGGCATTGTCTAATATAATGTAAATAATAAATTATCAGAAGCAGATTACCAGGCGGCGGAGACACTCCACCTCACAGTCTAATAGGGTCGCATGTCCCACTTTGCCACATCTGTTTTGCTCGTGCTCAGTCTTTTGAATATCCTACAATTAAAAAATAAAGGTTCCAAAAAGTGGATTTTCACAGCTATGGAACAACCATTTTGGGTTCCCAAAAGAACCTTTCAGTGACCAGTCGACGGTGGCGCCGGCGCCACCACGTGCATGTTTTACTGATAAGAGCAAAAAGAACTTAAAATGCTCGTTCATTTTTGTTTGTACACATAAGAGTAATACACCATTCGAATCTGTAAAGGGTCTACTTTTATTTGTGTACACTCACAATATCAACAAAACATTGTGCTTTTGAAAATAAAGAAAATATACAGGGTGTGCTTTTAGCCGTCTCATTCTCCGCGCATATCTGTTTGAAACGCGTCACTAAAATGAACTGAAACTCAGCGAATATTTGACACACACACGAGAGACATATCTATAGAAAGCTTAACATGTCTACTTTTAAACGAAGTAAGTCATGACGAAAACAAATATTATGTGACAAAGTAATCAGTATGAAACCAACGTGATGTCAAGTCTTGGCCGTCGCCCTCATTATCGCTAATGTGACCACGCCCACGCGCCGATCGCGCTTTTGTTATTACAATAGTCCACGTGAAACACGCACATGTAAACGCCCACATCACAGCAAACACAGCAGCGAGACGTTTCCTCAAAGTTCATCTCGGCTACTTCGCTTCTGGAAGAAGACGCGCTGAGAGGAATAAGACAGAAAGTACATACATGCTGCTCACATATTATTGTAGCCCAGTTTGTGCTGATTACAGTGTTATTAAACTTTAGACATTCAAATGTTTGTAAGCAACTGAAAAAAGCACAAATGTCAGGGCATGTCAAAACTTTTCCAGGCCCCAAAACACCCTCGGACCCCAGAGGGTTAATGTGAAGAATGTTTTTCCACTATATGGAACCATTTGTGGAATTACAATTACAATTCTATTACAAAGAAAGGTTCTTTATTGGCATCTTTGGTTCCATGAAGAACCAATCAAATTTGAGGACTGGAATTAACTGTATCTAACAAATGGTTGTATACAAAGAATTGTATTTAAAGAAATCAATCAAATGATGGAGAAAAGCGCAGGAACAGGCATATAAATAGATGCACTGTGCATTCACATACAGTATGTAGAGAGAGAGAGAGAAAGGGAGGGAGCAAGAGACATATTAACAAACAGTGTCATCAGCAGACTTAACTCTGTTGACTGTCATTTTTTAGAGGCCTTGTGCCAAAGCATAATGTAATAAAATAATATAACAATGTAATTGTAACAAAAATGAAATAAGATTCTTTAGATGTTCTTTACACCATGGAAAAATGGTTCTTTTAAGAACTGTTCACAGAAAGGTTCTTTGCCGAACCCAAAATGGTTCTTCTATGGCAATGCTGTGAAAACCCCCTTTTGGAATCTTTTTTTTTTTAAGAAGGTTCCATGAACACTAAAGGTACTTCATTGAACCAAAGCCAATAAAGAACCTTTATTTTTCAGAGTGTACAAAAAGAATAAGTGGATTCATTAGATGTAATTGTAACAAAAATGAAATAAGATTCTTTAGATGTTCTTTACACCATGGAAAAATGGTTCTTTTAAGAACTGTTCACAGAAAGGTTCTTTGCCGAACCCAAAATGGTTCTTCTATGGCAATGCTGTGAAAACCCCCTTTTGGAATCTTTTTTTTTTAAGAAGGTTCCATGAACACTAAAGGTACTTAATTGAACCAAAGCCAATAAAGAACCTTTATTTTTCAGAGTGCACAAAAAGAATAAGTGGATTCATTAGAGATAATTAGAGACAAAATTAACAATTAAATTAATTTTGAAAGCATAGAGTTTGATTTTCATTTTCCACATGCACTTTTGCAAGGCCTCCTGTGAGCGCTGCCATTATTCAACTGGTAAAATGTAGCATGGACCCCTTTGCTGTGGGTTAAAAGAGCGATTAGGTTTTAGTGGGACACGCCAGATAACAGGAGACGAAGACAGGGAGCGAGTGAGCTCTAATTAGGTCAGTGGAAGAGAAAAGCAGCGCATTCGGTCTCTGTGAAAAGGTCCCTCTGTCCTTTGCGTCCCATTTGCGGGTGACTGGATGAGACAGGTGAAGGCAAGTGGAAGTGGTAGCTGTCAATACGCCTCCCTCACTCTCCTTCCCTCTGATGCCATGAATTATTTGTGAGAGCAGGTGATGACAAAAGGATGTCGCTCGCTCTCAAAGCCTCACCTGCCGTCCCGTCACACCCACGGAGGGTTGATTCCATCAGACACGCGAGGGGGAACCAACTCCCTCCTTTACATTTCTCTCTGCTCTGCTCTTTTCTCTAACCTCATCATTTCTGTATCAAAGCACAGTAAACGAGTGTTGTCCTGCTCTAGCTCGACCCTCCGAGCTCCTCCTCTTCCATGCTACACATTTCCATCTTTCAAAGACAAATCCTACATATTTTGCAAAGGCATTATTAGTGGTGTCCAGCTAAACTTAAAAGTGCTGTAAAATCACTTTATGAGCATAGTTTAGTTTATGTCAATGGCTTAATCATTTGCTATTGCTATTGATAGTCAGAGGCATGAGCATACATTTTAAATACAAAAAAATGTCAGCTTTTCTATATGTACTGTACATATATTCCTACAAGTACTACTCTGATTTTATGGGGTATAAGTATTCTGGGTTATTTATCTAATCTGAGTGAAATGATAAGAATAGGTTTTGTGTAGCAGCAACAGCTTATATCTTATTGATATAAGTGGGAAATTTTCATTTTTTGACAGTCACAAAATATTTATTAAACATATAGAAATGTATAATTAATTTATATAAAAAACTATAGTTAATATATTATGAAGAAATAAACAATTAAATATATTATACATTAAATTAACCTAGATTAATATATGACAAAAATTTTCAGTGAAATGTTCATTGTTTGTTCATGATACCATAATAAAATAACTAATGCAAACCATGCCAATAATAATAAATAATCATTTAATTCATGTCACAAACACCTAAAAAGGTAGGCTTTACCGATAGCAAAAAGGACTGTGAGGTAACTATACATAAAGCACAGTTTTGAATTGAAAACAATTTTTGCAGACATCAGATTGAATGGCATTAGGTCAAAAAACAATATTTCTTTAAGGTTAATCTGACTGCATTCTTCTATCCTGGTGTTTTTTAGGGAATTTAGGGATGTGTGAGTAACCGAGTATTACTCAGGCTGGTTTGTTTGAGCCCTGTGGCAGTGAGTAACAGTGTACTGTAAAGCTCTAGTCTTCACACAAAAAGGCGGTCTAATGATCCCACTGGCTGCTAACCCTCAGGCCTGCGCTGTCCCTCCACCACCCCTCCATTCCCACCCTTCCTCCCTCCCTCCATCCATCCCTGCCACATCTGCTGCTTCTCGCCAAAGGAAAAAAATCAATCTCTCCATCATGAATTATTGAGGTGTTTGCCTACAGCCTCTGAAATATACAGGAGGGTGGTCTCTCTCTGTATCTCTTTCCCACTCTCCCTTTCTCTCTTTTCTTGTACATTTAGTTTAAGATATGTAAATTATTTTTTTTCTTACTTTCCACCATTTGTGCAGTTCACATTGCTTTGAATGTATTGTGTGGTATCTTGTATTTCCCTCTGAGCGGTGCAATTAATTTGTGGCTTGTGTACATTGGCGATGCACAGTACAGAGGCTGTTTACAGAAAATATATCTGTTTGTCCATAGCATTCTGTATGATTAGCTTAAACAGAGGTCATTTATGCTGAATTAGTCAATTACAGGCATTAAGCCAGAGACGGAAGGGTTCGATGTGTAAATCTTTGCAGAAAATGGACAAAACAGCTGCAAACTGAGAGTTAGAGCACTTCCACTCTCTAAACCCTCCCTTACCGAACTCAAGTTTGACTTGTTACACCATCGACTGCTGTACTACTGCTGGTCTTGCTCGCTCACACACCTCTGCTGGCACTTGTAAACAATAGTTTTAGCTGCAATGATTACATTAAATCAGGCAGTTGTCATATGACATTCATTATTCCTCCTCCAGTGGCAGCGTTTGATGGACAGCTCCCTAAAACCCATGTGTGGTGGCTGCACATCATTGCCTGGCTTCAGCTATCAATTACAGGCTTGAATTTGAAGCATTTATTATGTAAAATAATTCTCCCGTCTGCACTGCACTCGTCTCCTGGGTCTGATCCCGCTGTCTGAAGTGTAATTTCTCTCCTCGCTCTCCTCTTTCACGTTCATTGTCTCTCGCTCACTCGTTCTGTCTCACTCAACTCTTTGTTGTTATTTCGCAGAGAGTGTGTCTTGCATGCATTGCTCTTAAATCGACACGGCCCAGAAGGTAATGACATAAGATGCCAGTGGATTGTCTGAGAGAGGAAATGCAGCAATTCAAACCGTTTAATGCTCAAGAGCTTTAGTATAGCAAGAGGAACAGGCCTCATTAATTGTACCTCTTTGGAGTGAGCATACAATATACTATGATACTTTAAAGTATATATATTTATCTTTTTTATGTTTAGCTGGCTAATGGTGATCTTGGACTTATACTGACAACTAGTGGCATGGATGCAGCATAATGCAAAGGTATTGCCACATGATACCATTGCAGAAATGTGCAGTTCAATCAGCCATGACTCATTTAGTCCATTGGTGAAAGTGTCAAATAAGAGGAGGGTTAATGATATAAAGCGGTTGATCATGTGATCTCAAAAATGGCACCTATGAGGCGGCCCACTTAATGTAAAATAATGTATTTGATAAAAAAAAAACAGTAATATTGTAAAATATTATTACAATCTAAATCAATGTTTTCTGTTTAAAAATATTTTATAATGTAATTTACTATATGATGGCAAAGCTGAATTTTCAGTATCATTACTTCAGTCATCAGTGTCACATGATCCTTCAGAAATCATTCTAATGCTGATTTGCTGCTCAAGAAACATTTATTATTATTATCAATGTTGTGCTGCTTAATATTTTTTGTGGAAACTATGATCCATTTATTAGTTAATTTTTTTTTTTTTTACTTTTTATTCATCAAAAATATATCGAACACTGTAACAATGTAAGTATACATATATCTTTAAAAAAATCCTGAAAAAAGTACTAGTGTACCTTTAATATACAATACATGGCAAATTAGAGGTTTTTCATAAATAAATAAATTCTGTGCACAAAAGAACGATCCACACAAGCTCAACTAAACAGGACTACAAATAAATAATGCTTTCACTCTGAGGAAACATTTGTAGACAATGGAAGACACAGAGTGCGAATTCTTCTACTCTCATGTTATGATAAGAGAATTCTCTTTGCTCGCTCGCCGTTTTTTCTTTCTCTCTCTTTCTTTCTGAAATAGTTCTTCGGTTGCATTTGGCACCAAACTCGCAGGCCAGTGCAGAAATCCAGCCATAATAAATGGAGGGAGGAGGGAAAAATAAGACATCTGAAAGACCAGCTAAGCAAGCCGGTGATATTTCTTTTTTTTTTTTGCCTGGGACAGATCTTTTGGAGATGTGTATTGTAAGCAATTTTAGAGCTGTCAGCACAACATGCCTACTGGTCTCTGCTTGCCTGAAGGCGGAAGGAGGGGAAGGTTAGACTTGTAGCTGTCGGATTGTTCTACTTGCTTTATTATTATTTTATTTGCAGTATCTGGTCTTGAAGGAATTATGAGCATATTAGAGACCGTTCAGGAGAGAGGCTAACCGACGCACTTGTGTATTTTCAAAGCATGAGCGATATGCTTTTCTAAAGGGGGGCAGAGAGAGAGAGAGAGAATGACAAACAGAGGCTGAAACGGACAGCAAGTTACAGGGCCGCCCGGCTTTAACGCTGCCGCTCAGAAGATTAGCCTATCACTCATCAACATGGTGTCGCCTTACTCAATTAGCCGCAACTCAAACTCTGTGTTTTAAACAACTGCAACATTCCTATCATGCCCACACAGTAGAGGTAATGGAGAACTGCCTTGAGAGGACATCTGCCCCTGCTCCCATTAAGACCAAGCCCATGCTGCTGTCTCACCGAGGCATTCTGGGAGACGGGAATGAAGATAAGATGGTGTAAGGTGAGGAGAAAGCGGATGAAGAAAGATATCATGCCATACCGAATGGCACTTTGAGTGTCGCTCCATGGCAAGAACTGGCATCAGCTGTGTCTCCCAGAAATGGACACATTTATATTCTCTTTCTCTCACTCTCCCCCTCTCACACTCTTATGGTCTGCGTTAGCCTTCATAAAATATTCATATTGGTTGTGCTCAGTCCCATAATTGCCATCTCAGCTTCTGAATAATTGATGGCTGGTGCCGTTGACTTGGTCTCATTTACTGAGAGTGTGGGTAATACCATACTCGCACATGCCACATGCTCTAATGCCATGCTGCTGCAGTTAGTGCTGACTCCAGATCAGCCGCTCGCTCTGCACGCCGCTATCATTCATCTGAAACCACCCTCACAGCTAGTCAAATGCATTTAAATCAATAGCGCTAGTGACTTAGGCTACAAGTATCACTGCAAACACTGGGGGGCAATTTGATTTCGTTTGATGTGCTTTTAGGAGTGACTCGAACTCAATGAGAGGCTGCAGAGACTTTCCCAAACGCTCTTTCGTTTATTAAAGTGCATTTTTCTGTGATCGTTGCATTTTGAGTGGGTGTCTGATTGGAAAGAGCACTTTCCCGTGTGGATGTTTTGTATTTAATTTGACGTCGAGCGAAACGGGCTTCATTTTTGTGAATCATTCCTCAGCTGAGATTTGAGGAGAATAACGCAAACGGCTTAACGGCTGAGTGTCCAAGTTGGGCGACCCTGCAGGAGAGTTAATTAACAGGGCAGAGGTGAGCGGACAGATGTGACCCCTAGACAGACCGACGTCAAAGGTCAATTTGTTGAGGATTACATTAACCCTGCCTACACCAACCCCAACCCCATCACCCTTCGACTGCTGCTTTAATTCATTGCTCTCCTTCTTTTTCGGCCTGACATTCACTCTTACCCCTCTTCACGGCTTGGGTAAGCTGCAATCACCCATTAGTGCACTGCAAAGTGAACTTTACAGGCTATTTGACTCACTGTGTTCAGTCCGAAGGGCACTGCAAAATGCACAGGAAACAATAGTATATCAGTACATCACATCACAGTAAATGTAGAGAAAAAAATTCCAAGAAGTCACTGCAAACCATCTGAATATCACAGAATAATTTGTTAAAAATAAACACAGGGATGAGGTGAATTCTTCACAGCTGCTTGTGGGTATAAAGCACACAAGATGTGACCATTACAATATTATCATCATAGCCATGGGTCAAGAAGCAGTTAAAAAGACACACTAATTTTAAAATAAAATCACACAAGTAATTTTTTATTACATATCACAGCCATCATTTATTGTAAATGTTTGTCTTTTTGATCATACAAATTCTATTAATTTAAAGAAATAAAATATTCAAATTAAAATCTGAATATAAATATTAAATAATCAGCACAACTGTTTTCAACACTGATAAAAGGAATGTTCCTTTAACAGCAAATCAGCATATTAGAATGGTTTCTGAAGGATCATGTGACACTGAAGACTAGAGTAATGGCTGCGGAGAATTCAGCTTTGAAATCATGGAAATAAAATATATTTTAAAATGTAAAATAAAGATAAAATAAAAATAAAAATCACAGGCTCCAAACTTTAGAATGGTAATGTAGATGTATACCTGTGCGATGTGCCTCATGTGTTTGATGACACTGCAGCATTCCCAAATGGGGCATTTTTTCAAGTGAAGTGAACTTCAACAGATATATCCTGCTCAGTGTGTATAGCGAGCAATGAACACTGCATAGAACCCCTGTGAATCAGAGCGCAGCTACTCTCTCGTTCTTCCACGTTGTCATCTGTACTCTTTCCATCTCAGTTACAGTTTCATTAGCAGCCGGTTTGATGTGTCTAAAAGTACAATGTAGTTATTAAGCAGAGCAGTATGTGACAGGTCAGGCTCTGTGCTGTGACTTAAACTCATCCTACCCATCAGACACTTGGAGCGTTGCCCTCTTCCTCATGCTGACTGTGGTAATAGCCCTCTCTAATTGAAGTGCTCTTAGCCACGCCATTTGCAACGTACCGTCCAATCTCTTCTAAAAGCATAAGGTCCCTGTCCGAAGTGCCCTATGGAGGGGACGGTGCGCACTTTATTAAACATTACACGTGTGATTACATGTCCCCTCCCTGTTTGGCAGGAATCGGAGTACTCTCGCTATTGCTAATGGAGCTACAGGGTCAACAAAGTCAAACTATATCCACATTACACATGTGGATGAGGGCTCTAAAAACTATGAGTGAGTGTTTATGTGAACGTGGCGTGCGGTTAGGAGACCATAAGGACAAATCCATATCGCGGAGGGAAAGAAAGACAAAGGATGTCTTCCTAAAGTGAGGGCACCCAGGGTTTTGCGGGGGATTTAGGAGGACTATGAGAGCGTGATGTCAGCGATGGGGTTAAGCCCAGACTTATCTCCACGCAAAGCAGGAAAGAGAGTAAGAGAAGGAAAGCGAGAGCGTGGAAGAATAAGGGACAGGTCAGGAGCGCTCAGACAGGGTCAGTGGCAGGAGGGAATCAGTGGGGAAGAAAGCCGCGGCTTAGAGCTCTTAAATGATATTATAGACGAGGCCTGTAGCGCTAATCTGTTTACCCAAGCAACACAGTGGATAACACACACAAACATGTTTTTATCAATGCACACACACTGAGCTGCAAAATGCAAGATGTGATCTATATGCGCAGTGCTATGCATGATATCATATTTGAAATATATACACACACAAACACACACATACAGTGTGAATTTTCCATCTGACATGCTACAAGGCACAAAGGCATGAGAAAGGGATGAATGGATTGACGCACATGGATGTGAAATGGTGTACAGTAGATTAAAGAGCAAAGGATGAGACCTGGACCGCTTATCCTAGAGGAATCACAGCCAGCACAAACAGACTATGCATCTTACATTCCTTCAGCACTAACAAGCCAGCTGCACACACACACATACACACACACACACACACACACACACACACACACACATTTGTTTTCATATCGTGGTGGGGGCTTTCCATTGACTTCTGTTGTTTTTATAATAAGCTACTACAGACTGGCCTAAACCCAAACTTTAACTTTGACTAAACTTTATGTAGCCTATAAAAAAAAAGCAATATTTTTTTTTATCATTTTATGTAAATCATTTTAACCTTTAAAGACAGCCCTGTGTGTTTAGTTACATATGTATATATCTAAAACAATGAAAATGACCAAATTATTTCTTATTAGTGTAGCTCATGAAAGGAAGATATGTTATTATGTGTGCAATTTTTTTTTCTGTAGAAGTGAGCTAAATCTGACAAAACCACCATCTGGTGAAATCAATTATTTTCATGATCACATATATATACAGTGGGTACGGAAAGTATTCAGACCCCCTTAAATTTTTCACTCTTTGTTATATTGCAGCCATTTGCTAAAATCATTTAAGTTAATTTTTTTTCCTCATTAA
>NW_015554082.1:1173785-1183133 GCF_001515605.1 Sinocyclocheilus anshuiensis | reverse complement strand
CTGTTATGGCTTGACTTTGAGGTTAGAAATCTAATGTAAAATATAAAAACATTAGACTTCTATAGTATGTCCCGCTTTTGACAGCTCAGTAAAAGTTCTTAGAAGTTGCCTTCACTGAGTGTCAATGCATTTGTGTGAGTAGTGACAGACAGCAGATATAATAGTGGATAGATGCTGCAGACAGACGTTGGTTCTCAACTATACCAGTGCAGTGAACCGGAAAACCATGAATGAAGAAAAAAGAGAGAAACTGCTGTGCTAATTAATATTGTAGATTTCAGACCACAGAGAAGGAGGGAAAACACACTGAATCACAGCCATACAAGATTTGACAGCCCACTGGATTCAGCATAAAAAACACTGTTCTTAAAACCCATAAATAATAAACACTTACAAATAATTTGACACACATTATTAATTTGATTGATGAATGGCACAGTAATATTCACAATATTGGATGTTCCCCTGGGAATTTTAGTAGGTGCGTCTAGCTGCTGAATTTATACATCTCTGATTAATAGTTGATAAGGATTCTACTATGGTTCCTTTATGAGGAAATCTCGCTGGATTTGTGACTATTGTGAGTCTAATTGCGCTTTGGAGTGACCTCAACATCACACTTCGATCTCTCTTGATCTTTCTCCTGCTTTCTTCTCCTTCTCTGACTGACCTGTTTCTGGGTTCTCGACAGATGATCTGTGCTTCATTTCTAAGACCAGTGTGTGCGTGTGAATAAACGTGGAGCTGTGACCTTATAGTATGAATGCACAGAATAGTAAAAGTCTATACAGAAAAGTATGTTAACAACAAATATTAGATCTAATGCTGTCAGTGTCAGTACCACACAACACTGAAATCTTTACCTCATTCTCACACCACAGTCTAGATTAAAACAAAACAGATTTACCTCATAAATTCTGTTATTCTGTGTTTTTCCAGGTTTTTCCTGAAATTCTTCCTCAAATGCAACCAGAACTGCCTAAAGAATGCAGGGAACCCACGAGACATGCGGCGATTTCAGGTAGGACCACATTCAACCAAATTAAAGTGGCAAAATTGCAATTTTAACCATGTATGTTAGTGGATAAGCTGCACTTGCATTGCTTGCTGCGTGAAATGGCAACACTATAAAAATGTCCATTAATAAAATTAAAATCATTATTATATTAAATAATACTCAACAATTAAGTAGTTAATGAACAATTAAATAGTTTGAAATGACATGAAATGTAATATATTTCAGAGATATCAATTGATTAACTTTTTTAAATGAATTAATTACATAATACATGGTGATTAATCAGCTTTAAATACAATAAATCACTTTTATCAATATCTGAAATACATTCAATATTTAAATAATATTTAAAACACCTTAAATTAAGATAAGCATTGAAATCATTGAATATATATATTACGAAACATGGCCCTTATAAATTCGGTTTTTCAATTGACAATCCAGTGTATTTCACTAAAAATATATGAATGGTTGACCAATGAAAGGTTTTCTTAACAGATAAAGTGTGAGTACTAGAGAATATATAAAGAGATATGGATGTAGAGAAGAGAGAGAAAAAGAAAGCTTTGAGTGAATGAAGTGGCTGCCCAGAACAGGGATAATGTAAACGGTGTTTGCCAAGTCTCATCAAGCCTCTTCCTCTCTTGAGATTGAGAGACCTCTCAAAGCCTGAGAGCCATTTAAATCAAGAGGCTCCTCAGTTGCTGTGGGACACTTCTAGTCTACGTTTTCAGCTCTGTGAGAGCTGTTAGCTGCTGTCATTGTTCCAGGCTCTCTGGTGAAATGTGCCTGTTCGTCAATTTATCAGTCAGCAGTTACTTACAGGTATACCGTGTGTATGTGCTGCCCCAACACTTCAGCTGTTTGTTTGAGCTACGTATTAATTTGTATACAAATATACATACAGAGTATGTCTTTGCGGGTCAAGTGAAGTACAGTCGGCATTTGTCTCTTGCAGGTGGTGGTGTCTACGACGGTGAGCGTGGATGGACACGTCCTGGCTGTGTCTGATAACATGTTTGTTCACAATAACTCTAAACATGGACGCAGAGCTCGCAGGCTGGACCCATCTGAAGGCAATCCATCATACCTGGAACACGGTGAGTGTACTCACTGTATGTTTACATGCGGTTTGTTGAGAATTAAAGAACACACGTGTTTCATATTGATATACACAAACTCTTTATATCAATTTTTTTTTCGTATAGTGACAGAAAAAATGAGACAAATGGAAGAAACAGTCTGCAGGAATAAAAGACGTAGTGTAATGTAGTGCGACCCAATGTAAACTTTCCTTCATTATACTTTCCCTCACAACCAACTCTTTTATTTGCCCACAGCTATGTAGTTTCATGGTTTGGCTTCATGAGCACAGATGGTTGCCCATCATGGCTAGCGCTGTACTCTTCCCTTACGTCAACTTATAAACTTACAGACACAGCTTAAAGCTGAAGTGTGCCATTTCTAACCAACTAACTGTCACCAAACGGTATTGCAAAAATAGTGATTTCAGGTTTCCTGAACCCTCCCTCATCTTCAATTGTCTTTATAGTCTTGTATGATCAGGACAAAACAAGTATCATAGTGTTACAAACCCACAATGTTCACTGTTAACTTACTTATAGTTGTCTCAGCATATGAAGGGGATATGAAAAAAAAGCTTTAAAATTGCAGATATGACCTAGTGGGTATAACAAGTCAGGGAATGTTGAACAGTGGCAACAAGTTCACATGCAACAAATTACAAATGCAACAGGGTCAGTCCCACTGGAAAAACCTGGAGTGATTTGCTAATTGAAACAATCGTAATACACTGTAAAAGCTATTATTTTGAGCATTATTTTTGTCTTATTGTCCATTACACTTATATAAATATATTTAATACAGATAAAGTGTTTGTATTTTCTTGTTTTAAGCGTAGACATCGTAGAGCATTTTGTGTGACTTATGCTTAAGACCATATATACAGTATATATATACACACATATGCCAAGGGGGTAAGAAAATCAGGGTATTTCAAGATCTATTCTCTTATTACCATACCATACCATTACCATTACCATTACCATTACCATACTGACGGGAAGTCGTGGCCTAATGGTTAGAGAGTCGGACTCGTAACCCAAAAGGTTGTGGGTTCGAGTCTCGTACAGGCAGGTATTATAGGTGGGGGGAGTGAATGTCCAGCGCTCTCTCCCACCTTCAGTACCACGACTGAGGTGCCCTTGAGCAAGGCACCGAACCCCCAACTGCTCCCCGGGCGCCGCAGCAAAAAATGGCTGCCCACTGCTCCGGGTGTGTGTTCATGGTGTGTGTGTGTGTGTGTGTGTGTTCACTGCTGTGTGTGTGCACTTTGGATGGGATAAATGCAGAGCACTAATTCTGAGTATGGGTCACCATACTTGGCCACATGTCACGTCACTTTTTCACTTTCATATGCAATTTAACTTAATAAATGTATCTTGCTTTAAGGATATTTAGATAATTCTATTGGAAAGCAAGAAAAAAATACTGATTAAAGGTGCAGTCACATTTACCATTGTTCAAAACATTTTTGCTGTAATTTCGACAGGAATCTGTCCAATTGGGAATTTTATGTGAGGTGAAATATTTGCCCACACAGATTTTGCATCGGGTTCAGTTGGTCATGCTGAGTTTGCCATGTTAAGTAACAGAAAGCTGCTTCATTAAAGTGACTTCTGTGTGAGCTGTGCTTCATACGTCCCTAATTACTGACAATGGACCTTTTTGGTCACAAAATCTTGTGCCAGGACCTTAAGAAAAAGGATTTTTTTTTTCAGTATAACTCATGAATTTGAACCTGAAACCTTTCATCCAGCCCAGAGCTTTAATCGCTACAGTATCTCACACTACCCTTCCAGACTACTTTCAACTAGTTTGCACACTTTATTATTTAATGATCCAGGGTGCAGTTGAGCACAGACGAAACTCTTGACTCTCCACTGGCTGAAAGACAACTGTGACCATTTAATCAACTTACAATGACTCAGAGTCAGCACGTCTATGTGCTGCTGTCATGTTTTAATGCCACGAACACTACCAAATATTAAAGGTGGTTTGAGCTAACCTGGCTTTCATTTGACTAACAAACAGCATACCAACACTAACTGTGCAGTAAAGCACCAACAATGCACCAGGGCTAAGAAAAGAGCAGTGAATGCAGCATTCCCCAAGTGGCCTGTTCTCTTTAGGTTTGAACATGTGTCTTATGAGACCTCTAAGGCTTAAGCCCCGAGCATTTATTTTCTGAATGGCATGTGGCTTTATCTGCTGTCCTCTTCCAGTGTTGCAGGTTATGGTGCGGCCCTCCTAAATCTGTCTAATAACATGTGGACATGATTTGAGCACTGATTTGATCCTCAGCCGCAATCAAATCCAATCATTTTCTCATTTATGTTTGGGATGATTCTAGAGAAGAACATATTTTTCAGTTGGACTGTTAACCTCTACTTATGATGAGAAACTGAGGATTTGAATGATGATGATTTGATGATGATGATGCTGATGATTAAGTCCTCTCTATTCTCCTGGGGACGTCTTCAGTGTTTAAGCACAGTTTCCACTGCACGGAGAAAATTAAAAAAGTCAGTTTTCTAAAGCCTGAACAAATTTGAAAATATGTGGAGATTTATTATTTTTCTTTCCTTCTCTTTTTTCCAAAAGAAAGTATAGGATAATTCCAGAGACAGACAGGCTTATATTGTAATTCCTCATTATGTCTAATATAAAACCCTGACATGCACATATATTTTTTTTTTCATGGAGGGCAATGCAGAAACTCCAATGTCAGAGCTCCAAAATTCAATACAGAGTTATTGTAGTAACTAAATTCCACTTGAAATTGAAACACCTGTCATTCACTGTGTGCTACACATTCCTGCCCCTTGGTATGATCTTATTAAAGGAACAGTTCACCCAAAAATTTGCTCACCCTCAGGCCATCCAAGATGTACATGAGTTTGTTTCTTCATCGGATTTAGCATTACATGACTTGTTCACCAATAGATCCACTGCAGTGAATGGGTGCCATCAAAATGAGAGTTCATACAGCTGATAAAACATCACAAAGTAATCCACAGGACTCCGGTCCATTGAATAATGAAATCATGTTTGTTATAAACAATAACTTTAAACCATTGATTCCGGCCAAAATACAAGTCCTCTATCCATAATATTGCTTTCTGCAGTGAAAAAGTTGTCTCGTCTGAAACAGGAGAGAAATATGCTCAGATCAAGCACTGTTTACAAGAGAAAATAGTCCAAAACAGTTCTAAACAAATATGTTGGTCAAAACATTTGTGGATGGGAAGGCATTATTATGGATTATGGACTTGCATTTGTTTCTTACAAACATGCAGCTTTTCACTTCACAAGATGTTAATCAGTGTACTGGAGTCATGTGGATTACTTGTGGATTATTGTGATGTTTTTATCAGCTGTTTGGACTTTCACTTTGACGGCACCCATTCAGTGCAGAGGATCCATTGGTGAGCAAGTGATGTAATGCTAAATTTCTGTTGAAGAAATAAACTCATCTGTATCTTAGATGGCCTGAAGATAAATATATTTTCTCTTTTTTTGTGAACTATTTTAGCTAATATAATAATGCTTTCCACTCCCAATCTATTTAACACATTTTACCATATTTACATTTAAATCCATTCCACAGAATTCTGTAAGTTTTTCTTCAACACAAAATATGGCCTTCTAATAACCAACAGCACACTTCCCTTCTCTCACCCCTGCTTAGCCACTCTTGTCCATTATTGTGTCAGTTTTAAACCATTTCCACTCCCCTCCAGCTAATGAGCCTGTTCTGTCAGATATGGCGTGCATGTGTGTTGATTGCTCTGGGCTGTGGAGACGAGGGTAAAGTGAGGGCACCAATACGTGAGGTCATGTCACAAACGCACTGTGGTGGAAAGAGGTGTCTGCAGGGCTCGAGAATGTTAGTGTGTAGAAGAGAATGCTATTGTGCTTGTATCTGAGATGGGTGTAAGAGCGAGCGCGCGTACGCTTGCATACAGCGTAAGGGAACAGATGGCGGCAGAGGAGGCACCAAAGTTTAATCCTATCAGATGGATTCACATTCCACCATCTGCTTAATCCATGCGCAATTTCAGCACCCTGCAAAAGAGTCATCTTAGGCCAAGATTACCATCACAGATTGCTCCACCGTTCCTCTTCATCTCTCCTGGTTTATCACGCCGCCAAATTGCATTATGCCCAGCAGTCACCCACAGCACAGCTTTGAAGAAGAAAAAAAAAAGGAGCACAGACAAGCTGGGGAAGTCCTCAAGGCCGCAAAGTGGATTACTTCACTTCTGAAAATTACTACATGGCTGGTACACAGAATACATGTGATATTTTGATTGGTCTAAGGAGATTTGCTTTGTATATTTGGGGTTATCGAAATGCTTTAAAATCAAGTTCCTTAATCTAAAATATGTAATTCTGTACTTAATATGCAATACACCTTCAGGAAAACATTCAACAGGACACTGCAAATATGATATGAATCCTGGAAGACTATAAAGGTTGCAGTTTGGAATATTATTACTTAGCATTTCTATATTTAACATGGATATAAAAAGTCTTAAACTCACCCAAATATGATTACACACTTACAGTATAAAACAGACTTTCTGCTGTTGCTGAATAATAAAAGTATATCCTTTTTAATGTGTTTTGTGCAAAAAAATCTATGTCTGACTAATCTAACCCTAATGTCTATTATATAATAATCTTACACACTGTATATAGTGATATTTCGTGAAAATTGAGTTAAAATGCTGTTTAATTGTGTTACCCAATATGAGATCCTCATTATTTTTGTACAAGATAAAGTAAATACAGCTTTTTCTGCAAAATAAATAAAAACATCTTCTATGTACATTTATTACCATTCAAAGTTTGGGGTCAGTAAGATTTTTCTTTAAAGAAATGAATAGTTTATATTATTCTATTAAACTATTGTTTAAAAAACGTTTTTTTTTTTCATTAAAAATTTTTCACAAAATGTTTCTACAAAAATATTAATCAGCAATATTTACAACATTGATAATAATGAGAAATGTCTATTTATGCTTAAAATCTGCTTAAGGACCATGTGACAATGAAGACTGAAGTGGCTGCTGAAAACTTTGCCATCACAGGAATAGAATAAATTTTATACTTTTTTTTAACTATAAATGCAGTCTTAGTAAGTATTAAAGGGGTCATATGATGCGATTTCAAGTTTTCCTTTCCAGTATTTGAAAAATAATGTGTTTTTTGAACATTAAAGCATGTCAACATATTCTGTTACACCAAATACACGAAATAATGATCTTTAAAAAAGCATCATATGACCCCTTTAAAGAATTTCAAAAACATTTAAAAAAAAAAATCTTACCGACCCCAAATTTTGGAATGGTAATGTAGCTAGCTTCTATTCATTTGTAGCTTGTAGTGGTGCTAACTGCTTTTTCAAGAGGGTAGCATGATTGCACTATAGCTTCACAAACCACAGTTTAGCTTCCCCAACATCGTTCCCCAGACTATTTTTCCCCTGCTGTTGAAACTCTCCATCTCCCCTGCTATTATCTACGCTAGCTCTTCCCAGGGCATCGCCGGTGGCTGACATACACCAGTTTGAGCTGTGCGAGTGAGGCCTACAGCCTCGTCTCATCTCAGTTCAGGTTCTATCAGCAGCACCGAGCACCTCCTGCACACAGGCCATCTGCCTCCGCCGCACGTCTGCCTCAGTTAGGTGCACTATCATATGAGCGTCGAGTGTAGCCCCCCACCCTCGCCCAGGGGTCCTGCCTACAGTCAGAGCGGTGTGTAACGCTTGTTAAAGGATGTGTGTCAGTTCCCTATACCAGAGTCACAGTGGACAACATAGCCAAACGTGATAGACTCTCCGAGTCTCTGAGGACTCTTACTTTTCCTTTTTGTTCTCCCTCATGTCTTTTCCTTCTATTTAAATCCAGCAGCAAATTGGAACAGCAGTAATTAGTCGGTTAAAGCGCCTTCAGTGAGACACCGAGCTTTAGAATCCGGTGCCAAAGTTCAACACGCTGAAATTAAATTTAAACTCATTAAGGTGTTGAATTTTTATGGCTGGCTGCTGTTTTCTCAGAGTGTCCCAGGGCGCCTGGCCTTTTGATCGACTGCTGTAAGGACTCCGGGTTTCTCTGTGCCTGGCGAACTCCGGCACTCATGACATTTGCACAAGTGTCATAAAACAAGCGCTCGCACCTGGCCCCCTCCCTCCTCGCACTCACATGGGGTCAGTGTAATATTTAATAAAGGTGTGTGTATAATCAAACGGAATTAGCATTCGTGTTCTCCTTCCACCCCCAGAGGGGAAGGAGGGAGGGGTTGGAGGGAGGAGTGCTGCTATTGTACACTCATCACTGACTGATCTTTTCCAGCCTGACCCTCAGATTTCATTAATTATGTCCATGACTAAAACAAAGGCTGAGGGGAATTATGCCTTTTATAAGCAGAGCACCAGGGGGGCTTTCACTCTGTGTCTTGTCTCCCTGCTGTTTTGCCTGCTCTCAGTTTGGTCAACCGAGTCTGAGCATCTGTGGACCAGAATGCATAAGTTGCATATATCATATAACAATATCAAAATAACAAAACATTTAAATAAATGACAGATGAACATGAGTGTGCATGGGGACGACCAGAAATAAGTGGGAAAAGACATGTAGAGAAATCATCAAGCGAAAATATACAAAATATAGGCAATGCAGAATATTGTAGTCTAATCAAAATTCATCATACTAATGCATCACCCTTACAACTATATGGAAATTGTGCAAACATAATTTTACTTATTATTATATGATTTTAATATTAATATTCTGGCTGATGATAATTATTTTCATGATATGAGATATACTAATTTGACTAAATAATTTCAAAATAAAACATTAAAAACTAAAATAGCTTTAGTAATATTTTTAAATGCTAAAATTGAGTTTAAGTGTTACAACTTTATATTGTATATATTACTTATTTTTATTATTTTTACATTTAACAATGTAATTAAATATTGTAATATTATAATATATTTAATTTTAATTTAATTTAATTTACTGAATTGTTTGTGTTTTTAAAAAAATAACTAAGTGAGCATTAGATAACAGCAAAGCAATACAAATTTGAAAATTGGGAAAAATGAGCATGCACAATTAAATTTCCAATATTGATATATTACATTTGTATATAAATTGTATATGTGTAATGTGTGTGTTGTGTGTGTGTATGTATATATATATATATATATATATATATATATAAATTAAATTTTTTCT
>NW_015554082.1:1173151-1173452 GCF_001515605.1 Sinocyclocheilus anshuiensis | reverse complement strand
ATATATTAAAATTAAATTTTTTCTCAGGCTCCTATGTTTATGTTCGGTTATTTCACTTTAATGGCAACGAAAATAACCTAATTTTAGATGAAAATTTCAGATGGCTTTTGTATCTGAACTCTTTACATATAATATATATGTGTGTGTGTGTGTGTGTGTGTGTGTGTGTGACCCTGGACCACAAAACCAGTCATAAAGGTCAATTTTTTTTAAATCAAGATTCAGATTCTGAAAGCTGAATAAATAATCTTTCCATTGATATATGGTTTGTTAGGATAGGACAATATTTGGCCGAGATACA
>NW_015554082.1:1172646-1173060 GCF_001515605.1 Sinocyclocheilus anshuiensis | reverse complement strand
CTATTGCTAAAAATATACCCCAGCGACTTAAGACTGGTTTTGTGGTCCAGGGTCACATATATATACTTATATCAAATTGTTAAATTATATATGTTTATTAAATAAATGTATATTATCTCTTAAATCGATAACCAATGGTAAAGAGAGAAGAGGGTAAAGAGAAACTTGACAGTTGAGCTGTAACAATGCAGATTTAAACTATGGAGTGGAGTTGGAGTGGGGTTTCTGTCACCAGTGAGAATAAGAGTGAAGCTGGAGCAGATTCATTACAGAACACTGAGCGGGGAGGAGACATTGCTGTCACTCCACTCCACTCTCTGATTTCGAGTCGTGTTCCTTCATCAAGTCAAGTCAAGTCAAGTCAAGTCTGCTTTATTGTCAATTCTTCCACATGTACAGCACATACACACAGAG
>NW_015554082.1:1151321-1172270 GCF_001515605.1 Sinocyclocheilus anshuiensis | reverse complement strand
TGCTGTGGTGTTGTCAGCCCAGGAGAGATCCTCTGTGATGTGCACACCCAGGAACTTGGTGCTGCTCACCCTCTCCACAGTCACACCATTGACGGACAGAGGAGCATGCTGAGTGCGCACTCTCCTGAAGTCAACAACAATCTCCTTCGTCTTCTCCACATTCAGAGAGAGATTGTTGTCACTGCACCACCCGGCCAGGCGGCTCACCTCGCTCCTATAGTTTGTCTCATCTTTGTTGCTAATGAGACCCACTACAGTCGTGTCATCCGCAAACTTAATGAAGAGGTTGGAGTTGTGTGACGGTGTGCAGTCGTGGGTCAGCAGAGTGAAGAGGAGGGGGCTCAGCCCACATCCTTGGGGGGCCCCAGTGTTCAGTGTGATGGTGCTGGATGTGTTGCTGCCGACCCGAACTGCCTGAGGTCTTCCAGTCAGAAAGTCCAACAGCCAGTTGCACAGCGAAGTGTTGAGCCCCAGCTGGACCAGTTTGTGAATGAAGACCAGTTTGTGAATGAGGACCAGTTTGTGAATGAGTTTGTTTCATGTGGCGATGGCTACAATCTAATGTTCCCAAAACACAGCTAGAGATGATCAGGGTGAGGATGCAGGTGATTTCCAGGCAACCACAGCAGTGAATCATGCTACTATACAGTGTAGATTGAGATAAATGATCAGTGAGCGGGCGTCATCTCTCATGCTCGCGCTGCTGTCAGGAAGCACATGGGGATGGCGCAGAGGAATGGCCACAGTCTAATCATATGTGACGACTCTAATGAGTCAGTCACTTGTCATTAAGCTGTGCCTAAAGCTTCCTAATAGAGTGTGGCTCATAAATCTATTTGCCATAATCAGGAAGAAATCAGTTGCACAGGTTTAGATTTATTTCCTAAGTATTTAGTCTGTGCATGAAATTATGTCACAGGTAATGCACACGAGTGATGATTTGCTGGCTGCTTCCAGATGTTTATTCTGATGCTTCTTGACATTATTTATGTATTATCTCTTTACAGGTGTCTTGATGTGTACAGGCAAATACATATAGTCATAATTAATGTATATTGCATATGCCTTTTCGAGATAAACTAGCTGTTTATTGTATACAACAGCCACTGGCTTACTCGTTTTTTTCCTCTTCCTCTTTCTCTAAAACAGCTACCCCTTGCATTAAGGCCATCAGTCCCAGTGAAGGCTGGACGACAGGGGGTGCCACAGTCATCATCATTGGTGATAACTTCTTTGACGGCCTACAGGTCATCTTTGGCACCATGCTGGTCTGGAGTGAGGTCAGTTACCTTTCTATGCAAACTTCTTCCAAAAATAAATCCATGCCATGCTCCCGCCAAAAAACAACAACAACAGAGATTTGGGAATCACAACTAGGATCAAACTGAATTTGAATACAAAGAAAAAGCAATTAATGCACCTTTTTAACTAAAATAGTTAAGCAACCTAATTAACAAATATGCCTGATATGGAAGATGCATTCAAAATCCACTTGGCTTACAAATATGAAAAGACACATGCCAGTTTGAATGGGCATAATGCTTCTGTTCTCATTTTTGGTCAGCCAGTCTGTCGGTTTTCCTGTCTGTCCATCTGTTTTGGTCTTTTACTCACTCAGTTTCTGCACTGCTCATGTTGGGAAGAGCTAGATGAAAGAGGTAATTCTATAAAAAGCTTCTCATTGACAATGCCATATTTATCTGAGAGGTGAGAAGAGCAGTGCCTGGCATATGAAAGCCCAGCTAAGTGAGCAATGAAAGGGACAGTTTAAAGCCATGTAAAGCAGCACCAGTGCTGCTGGCTTTGAATATGACAGAGCGTTTGCAGAGAAACTGAGCACTCGCAGCTGCTTTGTAGTTGCACGGATCCTCTTCAAAAGCGATTGAGCACAGTTTCACAAACACTATAAGCAGTCAAATCATAGTCTAATCAGAGAACAATACACTACTGTTTAATAGCTCAGCTAGACACGGGTAGCTTAAATGCATGTTTTTAATTTTTGTGAACTAGTTCTACAGTACAAGAGTCAGACAATTCAGATGCAAAAAAAGGTGGACAGAATTTTGATTATGAAATGACTTGGATTGTCTGCATCCACAACAAACAAAAGCTTTACTCTAATTGGCTGCATGGCGAGATTTGTGTCACCATATGCTACTAACTGAAAAGGTCATTTCTGACTCCAGTACTGACCAGTGACTTCTCATAACTTTATGTAGCATGTCATTGATATTTTTCTTATACTAAAATGAGGGACAAAATAAAAGGAAGAATAACTGAAACACTGATGCTCTCAACATCTCAAAATATACTGTAGGATATGTTCAGAATAGAATGCATTCTCAGAAAAAAGGTACGAAAGCTATGACTTGTGCGGTACCCTTTCAAAAGGTACTAATAGTATGTACACTTTACATACTAATATGTTTCATTTAGGTGTAAATAAGATACAAATATGTACCTTCTAGCTTTTGTACATTATGGTACAGCCCCATTGACAGCTTTGTACCTTTTGCTTAATATGTAATGTATACTCCACAGTATACACTGTATGCTGCCTATACAGTTTTTTTTAATAGCGTTAAACATTTAGAGCAACAATACAAGTAGGCCTATATTGTTGTCACATGACATAATTATGTTGCATGTGTGGAGGTGACCAATTATAATATTTAAAACAAAACTTAATTATGAATAATTGAATGAAAATACAGTATATTTAAAATAATAATAATTGAGTAAAAATGTCTTATCTTTTGGAAGTAAATGACCAAATAATGAATCATGAATGTTAAAAATTGATGTTGTGATCAGTTCAGGTTCCTTTGGAACACTGGAAATGAAAGGTCATACACATTGTATTGTGTTTATGTTAATATTTTGTAGCCTTATTTCAACCTATGTAATCTGTTTTATTTTGTCAACTAAAAAAAAAACACTTCTTATTTTCTCTTTCAGCTCATTACCCCTCACGCCATCCGAGTTCAGACTCCTCCCAGACACATTCCCGGGGTTGTGGAGGTCACTCTGTCTTACAAGTCAAAGCAGTTCTGCAAAGGTACACCAGGCAGATTTATCTACACAGGTAAGAATAACATTAAGCACCCTTAGCTATACTCAACCAGCTGTGTACAACCATCATGTCTTATTCCTTTTCAACTGTTCTTGATTTCTCGTCGTTCTGGGTTGAGTAAGTCACCCAGTGTTTCCTGTAGTGAGAAACCTACACCATAGAGGAATCCTACCTATTTCCTGAGCACACAGCTTAATGCGAACAACTGTGCCTCAAACTCCAGGAAGATCCTGCAGCCTGCACAGATAAGGGAAATGTAGGACTTATCTTATAGAGGAAAAAGAGGTCACTTGTGATATCTGCTGGCTTCAAAATGAGTTTACAGTACACTCTACGTATTGGGAGTTCAGCCAACTAGAAGTAATTAACTTTGGAGTTCCAGAAGTAAGGGAAACAAATGATGGAAGTGTATGATGGAATCTAATGGTAAAACAACATGAAATCAGTGGAGGAAGAGGTGAAGAGTTTGTTCGCTGATCTTGCAGCTTTTTTAGTTTAAATTTAGAGTTTGCAGTCAAAGTACAAGCACAGCTTTTCTGAAGAGTGTTAAAACGCTGAAGGGAGCAATGTTAAAGGCCTGTCTCATCAATAGGTTTAAACAGTGCACAGCTGTGGGTATTGTTGGCTCAGTAGGTGTCTATGTATATGCCTGTGCATTCGTGGGTGTGAATGAGTATGCTCTTTGGGTTTATGGCGCTGGACTTGGCTTCTTTTCATGGCCTATTCAGCGAGCACATGGGGAGGAGTGGAGGGAGGGATTTAGACGTTCGCACACAACCATACAAACACACGTTCAGCCACACACCCTCCAAAACAGAGGGCAGATGGTCACCCCATTTTATGGCTGCACTTCTAGATGTGCCCCTTTTGCTAAAGATTCAAGCTTAATAACAATCAAGAAAGCTTTTGATTAAATGTGCCATTTTAATGCGCACAGCACTCAAACTCAGTTTGAAACTCAATGCTGTTAATGACAAGAGACCAAATGCAGAGCTGTCGGTCTCTACACACATTAAAATGGCGCCCAGCCCTAAGGTTGGCCCCACCATTCTTCTCAGTTTGAAGCATTTTGGGCCATCTCTCTTCCTCTTGTCCCCCTGTCCCAGCTACTGCAGTGGGACGTCAGCCTGCATGTGTCTTTCTTTCCTGGCTCCAGTTGGCACCTGTGCTTTGCCCAGTTGCCAGTGGGTACTAATCATAGAGTATTGGCAAAGCTATGTGGCAGCTGGCAGTGGAATTACACATGGGGCATCTGGCACCTCTAATCAACTTCTGTCAGGCAGAGGAGATGGAGACCTAATTAAAGCAATGGTGCACTGATGCTGCCTCGCTCAAACACCACACAGCCATGCGGAAAGGCTGAGCCGTACCTGGAGAACATCCCTCACCGCCATGGTGGAGAGAAAAAAAATGTCATTTCATTTTGCTTTTTTACTTTGAATGCATGGTTCCCACAAGTATATATACTATGTGCATGATTTTAGAGTATTGTCTTTATGAGTAAATTATGACGCTGATTATATTTGACACTGTTCCGTCTGTAGTGATAGAGCTGTGTTTTGGCTTTGACTTCACTCTGATTATGAACCCAGCAGCCACCCAGTAAATGGATTCCTCAAAGGCCTCTCATTTCAGAAGTCTCGTATTCTCTAGGATTCTTGGCACACGCTCGTGTGAACTGTGCCTCTGGCTGGCCAACAGTTTGTAGTTAAGGGGATAGTTCAACCAAAAATGAAAATTCTGTCATCATTTACTCAACATTATATCGTTCCAAACACGTATGACTTTCACTCTTCTGTGGAAAACAGAAAGAGAAAATTCTAAGAAATGTGATGGGTGTTTTTCCATGCAACTATAATAAATGTGGTCTAAAGCTGAAAGAATCAAAAGCACTATAAAGTGTGCGTGTGTGTGTGTGTGTGTGTGTGTGTGTGTGTGTCTGTGTCAGTGTCTGTCTATCATATTGTGTTACAATTAGAAACAGAGATAGAGCAAAGTACCAGTAGTAGAGTACCAGGTAGTGTCACTAATGATAGATCATGAAAACATCAAAATTCAACTTTGGTTATGTGATGCACTGAGGTGTGATTTACAACAAGAGGCTACCTGTGTTAGGATTCATCTGACAGAAATTGAAGACAAGATAACTTTCACGCCGGGACAACAACAGCATTCACTACTCAGTACTCTGGAGAAGCCATAACACAGCACGGGCTCAACCTGGAGAGACACCTTCTTCCTTTTAGACAGCTGGATGGAGTACAACTGAATGGAGTAGAATGCAGGAAATTTTACGCAAAGTAGTTCAAATGACTTTTAACTTCACAAGCCATATTAAAAAGGAAATGCGTTTTCAAGGCAGCCGTGAGGAAAATATACGCATGTACTTATTCGGGTAATTACGATATAATACAGGAAGAGCAAAGAGACACATTTTCTGAGCAATATACCATCAGGTTTGCCAGTATGCCAGTATCTTTAATTTGTAGTTCATGTTTGCTGGGGGTTTTTAATACCTTTTGCAACAGTACCTATAGTAACGAGTATACGACACGTAAAAAACAAACAAACAGTGGAACGCGATGTAGTTACCAAATAAGTCGAAGACGCAGTATTGATATTTATAAATGCATTTATTAGACAAGCACTGGAGCAGACAAAACATCTCTCATGTTACTTTTATCTTAAATGCTCTTTTTCAGTAAATGTGTGGTTTTCAGTAAATAATAACTTAAATTTTGGTCTGCTTCTCACATAAAGATATCATTTAAGGTATGAAGTTTGACAGCTCCAGTCCCCATTCATTGAATTCAGCTGAATGGAAGAATGAACACTAGATTTTTTTGTGCACTATGGAAGAAAAAAAACATACGGTTTGGAACCATACAAGGGTGAGGAAATTATAGAATAAAGGCAATACCAGAGTACAATTAACTGAAATGAACAACATTTTTCAGTAATGTGTGGTACAGTAGCGATCATTTCCCATCTCACCAGGCACTTTTCTGCATTGCTGGAATGCTAAAGTTAAGGCCCTTTGACAAACCCAAGCTTTAATGAGGAAGACCCAGTCAAAGTGATGTCACCCACAGTTACTGGGCCTCTGCAATTAAACATCCAGAAGCTCTCTGCAATTATATTTATCATCAGAAACAATTAAACACTCACTGCCTGGGACATTACCCATCCTGCATGGCACTCCACAGATAAGAGGGATGAATCATTCCTCCCTACTTTCTCTCCCTCGCCCTCCCTTTCAATTCATCTGCAACAAATGCATTTCCATGTTTGGTTGTGTATTACTTCTCACCAGATTGCCATGTTTGCATCATTCGTCAAAGGGGTTTTCCGTCTGTTTTTGAGGGAAAGAGGCAGAGTTATAATGCTATCTGCCAGTGAGCGTATGTGAAGCCCTGTGCGGCCGATAGATTGGAGGTGTTGATGAATCACTTGAAATGTTCAGCAGGCAATTCGTTGCTGCTCAGTATGCAGGCCAGTGGGCTGAACAGCACCCATCAGGCCTGATATTAAAAGACTCTGCTCGATCACATTAGAGGGAGCTCTCTATGCCTGCCCAATGATTAAGTCTATGGGAGGCATTTGTCACTTTAGTTGAAGAAAAGCCAGACTTCACATCATACATGCATTCACCCTCTCTTTTAATGCAAATGCATGGACGTTGGGGTCCAAAAGTGTGAGACGACAAGGAAAAATCAGTTTGATACAAAATTATATCAGCTTAACAATTTGAGTTAAAAGTTAGCTTGTGTTGAAGCTCAGAATGTTTTAATATTTACTTTGCTCATCCTTTTGCACTCAAGCTGTGTGGACTTTACAAGTTTGTGTAAAACCTGATGATCATGTTATCCAGCATAATTTTATGAATGATCCAACGAGCAACTTGCGCTTCAATGTAAACACAAACATCTGTTTTTTACATTTTTTTTATTAATGGCCTAGAAATATTTCATATTTGTTTTAGATTGTTCATACTGTATTTGTTTTACATCGCTGCTCTTTTAATGATTCAAAATCCTAAATGATACTTTTAAAAGAACACTTTTCTATTTTGATATATTTTAAAAAGTAAATTATTTCTGTAATGGCAATGCTAAATTTTCAGTTACCTTTCTTCATTCTATTTTGCTGATGTGGTGCTCAAGATTGTGTTCAACATTTCTTGTTATAATTAATGTTAAGACTGTTGTGTTGGTTAATTTTTTTGTGGAAACCATGATGCATTTTTTTCAGTATTCTTTGGATATAAAGTTCAAACGAACATCATTTATATTATTATTTTTTTTTTTTTTATGTAACATTACAGTATGAATGTTGTTGCTGTCATTTTCAATATATTGAATGCATTCCTGCTGACTAATGAAATAAATAAATAAATATTACTCACCCCAAACCTTTAAACGTTAATGTAAATAATAATCTCTACATGGTCTCAGACTTTTGGACCCCACTGTAAATGTAAATCCTTCATGCATTCATAGTCACCAACTTTTTTTTTTTCAAGCACTAGATTTGACGGAGGCTTTCTTCTTGAGTGGGTTGAGTGATCGTTCGATTTTGATAATGAGTCTCTTTAATTCTATTGACAAATGGGGTCACACTAGGTGATCAATGATAACCATTCCAATTAAATTGCTAAACCTCTGCATGGTAGAGATTATGGCCATAAAGATATAGAGCAATTGGTTTGCTCAACAGCGGGGCGCCTTCAGTGGGCCATTTCACACAGATGTCTCTGTCTTTTAGAAGCTGCTGCTCACGATCAAGAAAAACAAGTCATCCATTTTACGGCCACAGGTTCCAAGATTTTTTCTCCCCCCATGTCTTAAAGTGATGCCTTATTTAGCTTGTCGGATTTTCCAAATAAACGCAATCACTGGGTTTATGGAAAAATGGATAAAAATGAGATTGTAAGGTATTGATCCCGGCATAGGGAGGGCTGAGGAAAAACAGGCCTCATCTATATAAGGAGAGAAATGAAGCAATAATTCAGGCAGGCATCGAACACCCTGCCACTGAGCCTATCGATTCCTATCCACAGCATATGAGATCACACCTGAATGAAAGAGAGCTCTGGGGAAAACAGAGAGAGAGAGAGCGAGTGTAAAACGGAGTCTGCCATTCCCTAACATGTACAGAACATTACCACCCTGACATTAACAGCTCTGTACAAAGCCCACAAGTGCCTGTTAAAAGGTTCTGCTAAAGACCAATTACCCAGCATGCCTTTCTGCTCCGTCAGTCAGGGATACTGTTCTAGCCCTGCAGGTCTATGTGTGGTCAGCTGATTCAATTTACCACCAGCAGCTCAGCGCTAGCATCTGGTCTCAAAAACAGGAAAGCCACAAATACCGTGTTCTCACCAGTCTAAAAACTGCCGCCCACATTCTGCCCTCTGGCTTCTGTGCGAGATATTAAGTGTGGGATTTTTTTGGTGGTGTAAGGTATTTTAAAATGCACTGTTTTGACTGGCTCCATCTGCTTTTGACAGCACTCATAGTATTGTCTTTTAGTAGTGGCTCGCTCCCCTCCTCTCCTCTCCTCTCTTCACCCCCGCGGGCCTGTAGTTATTATTGTGAAATATGAAGCGATCCGGCTGTGCCTTCATGAAATTTCAATGAGCATTGATCTGTGTGATTGCGAGGAATCCTTCAAGCAGTGGTTGTTGTTCATTTATTTATTTATTGCTGATATGTTTTACTCGTTTTGATCCCATCTTCTGGAGAAAAAGGAGAGCTGTCAATTGTTAATGTATTTGTAGCTTTCCTTTTTTGGAAAATCGGATAGGTTCCTTGATAGTTAAAAAAAAAATTTTGCGAGGCAGAACGTTCAATTTGTGCCTCCAGGAGCTCCGTTTAGATCCGTAACGGCTCTATATTTGCCTATATCGATTATATTCATTAAACATAACGAGATGGCATGGTATACGGCAGATATTCTGCTCTTTTCAATATTGATTTTGTAGATTTTATTTCAGCTCATGGCATCACACGTAACCTTTTCGTTCTCCTTCGCGTATGAAATTGGAGAGATGCAATGAATCCATGATGACATGAAACTGACTCTATCATATATGTTGGGTGCTGGCCGGTGTTATTTCTGTCGTGAAACCGTTCCCTGAGCACAGAAAGAAATGGAAACCGCAGCTTGCGAGTTTCTGGAACTGTAAAAGTAAACAAGTGCATGGACAGTTGAAAGGTGTTTCTCTATAAATATACAGGTCTGCTGTGCATGGTTTGGTAAACAACGTTACACACCAAGTAGGACATAGAGGCTCCGGAAATGAAGAAGCTCATGGAATTTTACTTCCCTGTTTGGTGTAAGTGTATCTCTCAAAATACACTGTTTTATATAAACTTTCTGACAAAGTTCACTCCATGACCCAGCACAGGAGGTGTTTTTTCTTCTCTGTGTGGTCTCAAGGGTTTGGGTTTGTTTTTGCGGTAACTTATACTGTATACTGTCACCAGTCAATGTCAGTTTGATTTGTGACATATACCATAATTGCATGGACTTGTGTCCACAAAATGTTTGCATCATTTTCAGTGGGCGTTCAGTGGATACATAAAATTAGTAGCACTATACTGCTAACTGTTCAGTACACAGTCTCTTTCCCAGCAAGTGTGCATTATCGAGTCGGCTGGTGAGAGGATTGTACAGTATGTGAAAATCAATAGCAATGAAGGAGAGTAAACATGTACAGATGTCTGTAAGTGTGGCGGAGTACAGTTTAGCCTGAGATCTGGCCCATCCGTCTCTGTATCAGCACATTAACTCAACACCCTCCTCAGAGGTGCTTTGCATCACGGCCCGTGTCTCATTATGCTAGCACATGGGTCCACTTGAAAGAGACATACTTTAAATGTTCCGTCTAGACCCTCACAAAAGTTCTGCTCCAGCAGCCACTTCATTATTCACTCCTAAATGAGTTTAGTGGTGATTTCCTCAAGACCAGCTCTTTTACAGCTTTTATTGCATGTGTTTTCTTGAAGACAAATTATGTATAATGAGATTGAAGCTCTGCTAATAATCGTCTCGGGCCTTGGTCCATGTCTCACAAATCATTAATTCTTGTTATTATTTGAATAAAAAAAATGTTTTCATAATCTCTCATTTACATGCAATATCTTCATCTTCCATTGAAACAACTCTTCTGATGATGTAACTGTTTAGTCAGAGAAAAATATTATTAGCCAGTTATCACTTTTCAAAATGTATTCAAATCCTGTTGGATACAATCAAACCATGGCATGCATTGTTTCTGCATGCCATTATTTTATTCTATTTTATTTTATTTTTGATGTTTTTATAGATTTTACACTACTGTTAAAAAGTTTGGGGTCAGTCCCAGGTGAAAAAGAAATATATTAAAATTGTGCTTTTTCAGACATACTTACTATATTTAAATTATACTATAGTTGACAAACGTTTGTACATTGTAAATGTTAAAAATGTTTTTCAAAATATTGTACTTTTCCAAATATTAAAATTATAAATACATAAATATTTAAAATATAACCATGTGTAGGCCTACTGCAATATAAAGTACATTAAAAACCCACTAAAAGTGTAATCATTTTGTTATGTTCTTACACAAAGTAGACATAAAATATACTTTAAGTAAGGGTAACATAAGTATGTTTTCTGTAAATACACTAAAAAGTCACTAAAAGTATGCTTGTGTTTAGTATATCCCTTAAAAGTGTAACTAAAAATATATTTATTAACATAGTATTTCTACTATACTTTTTAGAACTATACTAATAGTGTGCTTGTGTTTAGCATATTCCTTAAAAGTGTAACTAAGCATATATTTATTACCAAAGTATTTCTAGTATACTTTTTATAAATACATTAAAAGTATGCTTCTGTTTAGCATATTTCTTAGAAGTATAACTAAGCATATATTTAATACAAAAGTATTTCTAGTATACTTTTTAGAAATATATTAAAATGCAATTCAATATATTTTTATTGCACTTCAAATAAGCATGTTGGGAATACAAATGTATTATAAACATACTACTTGAATTTCAAGTATATTTTTAATACATTTAATACTACGTCTTTTTCACCTGGGGTAAGATTGATCTTTTGGAAAGAAATTAATACTTTTATTTAGCAAGAATGAATTAAATTGATCGAAAGTGACTGTAAAGACTTTTATAATATTACAAAAGATTTCTATATATTAAAATAGAACATTTATTTGAAGTTGTAATAATATTTCACAACATTACATACTGCATTTTTAAGAAATTTCTTTCCAAAAAAAAATCTTACCAACCCCAGACTTTAGGATGGTATTGTACCTATTGCTATTTTGTTTCACCCAGAAATACGTCAGATTGCAGTAGTTAAATGTGTTGCGAATATTGCGTCATTTTGTCTTCAAGCCACAGAAGCTGGTGGCTGTCCAGACCTTGCAGCTACAGCTTTCTCTTTACATAGTTCATTCAACCCACGCTCTTTTACTCTTCCATTCACTCTCTCCTCCTGCCTCCATGTCAGACCTGCTGTAATACTGCACAACACAATCTTTCATTCAGCCTCCATCAATTCCTTTGCCATTACGATATCCTGCAATCTGCTTCCCCCCAGCCCCCATTCATGCTCCACTCGGGCCACTTCTGCGCTCTGCACTGGTCCGCACTTCCATATCCCTGTCTCCAAACCACCAACAGACCTGATTACAGGAAGCCTATTTAGATATGATGTATTGTCAGCCGTGGGGCAGCTTTGAATCATTCTGTCACATTCGACTGTTTTTGTTGTTCTTTCCTTCGCCGATAGCTGTGGTCTGTTCTCCATCATGCTCCGGGATTGTTTTAACTGTTTTTTTTCTCGTCTTGCTCTTTAAGTATACAGCCAGTCAATCACAGTGCGGCGTGAACGACTGTGCATCCAGGCGGTCATTGCGGCCGAGAGAGTCGAGGTTAATGCCGCCTCTCAATCAGCAAGTCGTTGAGCCCTGCTGCGTTTCGCCGCATGAGGTCTGCTGTTATTAGCCAATGTCAACCGCTTTTTAATGAAGTTACGGCTTATTGTAAAAGTAAACATGACATTTTATAGAGTTGGTTGGGATGCAGCCTGGCTTTTCACAAATAACTTCTTTCTTTTCAATGCGCGTTTCAGGCTTCATGTCAAAACCAGATACTGGACCAGCATTTGCATGTTCTCATAAAGCTGTAGATCCCACCTGCCACTGGATGTTGTATCAAGAGGCATCGATGTACAGTCAGAGCTGCCCCTGTTCCCCGGTGGAGGAGGGCCAGGCTGGGCACAGCTTGTGTTCTGGGCTCCAGGGGTCTGGTTCTGTCTGGGCCCTTGGCCATCTGAATCCACTCCACTGCACTCAGAGGCTGCTCACAATCTGTCCTCTCAGCTGTGGAGCTGATGGGAGCTGGGTGAACTCCCTCAGGAAACGTCCAGGCTGCGGCCTACAGGGCAAACAGAAGGGAGGCCGGAAGAGAGAGAGGCTGTTACACTTCAGCAGGACAATTAACTGAGGGCCAGAGGACTCCAGTCCTCAATTGCTATTTTTTGCTGCTCCTCCTCTGTTCTGTTTGAGATTTGATGCTTCAGGCAAAAGAAAGGCGGTCAGTCTATCAAAAGAGAATAAGAGAGGGGGAAAGTGCGTGTGAAGAGTGAATAACTGTTAGAGGGACTCTTGGGTATCTTATGTCACATACCCAAATCATTTTATTATAGTGTTTGAGTATTAAAGTAAGATCTTGGCCTCTTTCCTGACTTCCTTCCAGTGTGGAATACATTACATCCAACTTCTTTGTCTTTGCTCATTTTAAGTGCTGATAGTTGTTTAAGTATGATAAAGTTAAAGGATAGACAACATAGATCCCCATTGCTTATTTGAATCAAGCAATTATCACCAAAGTGAGAGAAAATAACAGACATTTTGACATATTTGACACTTTTGTTTATATCATAATCTCTAAATTATTTGATAAATGTTTAGCAAATTTTTTAATATTTTGTGCACCATATATATAGTATAAACCCAGCTTAAAACCAGTATAAAGTGGCTACAAAATTGATCGGGACACTTTAAAATGTATGAATTTTAAACCAAGCCATTTATTTTAAAATAGGATAGCACACTTTTCAAAGACAAACATGTCAAAAAAGTATGTTTGTTAGGTTTAAAATGATAAAAACAATGGATATACAATTTAGAATGAATATAAAAAGTATCTTGACACTTGTCAAATGTCAAATTATTTTGAAACTCAACGATTTTGAAACTCGTCAAATGTTAGTGGATCGATGAACTACATTCTGAACTCTATTCTGATAGGGCACCTGTGTGAACCTCTGTCAGTACAGCCTCTAAAAATCACCTTGAAAAGTGATGTTAGAGAAAGAACAGTTGTGAGAAAAGTTTTAAATTTGTTTGATACTACTTGGTTTGGTTTGTTATCTAATGCATTGAAATTCATACATATTTAAGCATAGCTTAAATGTCTTAATACTTTTGGGACCACTTTTCTGTGTGCTGCATATCAAATATCAAGTATCTCTGCTGACATACAGTATATCTCTCTGTATATCTCTTACTCTCTCTCAGTGAAGCACAGAAGGGCTCTGTGTGAATGTGCCCCTGAGGGCTGGAGTTTAGCACCACAACAGATAAACACACAAACAAGCTCAGTGGGCCAGTGCTGGAGAAAGACCCATTGTCTCAGTGTGAAAGTCCCACTCAATCCAGGGAGGTTAGAAAAACATTGGACCAAGCACCATGTGGTCCACCCGTGCAGGATGTTTGGACCTATCACACAGATCGGGTTCCTTTTTCAATATTATTTTATTGCTTTGTCCTCAGTGAGCATTCGTGAAGCTGTCTGTGGGCCAATGAGGAGTGGGAGGTGGCGCTTTACAGAAATGAAAATTTTAATTGAATTATTTGCTCATAACGGATGTCTATAGATTTGTTTTGCACATTACTGGTGCTTATGTATACAAAACAGAAGAGGGAGTTGAATTCTGAATGATTTGTTATTGGAGCTTAAGGACACAGAAAATTTAAAAAGGCGCCTTTTAGTTCTGTGTTGATCTTAATCTTGCTTATAGATGAAATGATCTGGCTACTTCTGGTTCTCATAAGATCTGTGCAAGTCTTTGTTAGCCATTGGTATAAATAATATTTTGCTGATGTGTGATATTAGCTGTATGTGTGTTTGTGTTTAAAGGAATATTCTGAGTTCAGTACATGTTAAGCTTAATAAACATTATGTGTTCACCATATAATGTTGATTGCAACAAATAATAATTTCATCTTGTGAATTTTTTGGTATTATTAGTATTATTAATAATAATTGTATTTATAAATAAATATAATTAAAATTATTATTATTAAATCATTAATTATTAAATAAATAAATTATTATTATTTATTTAATAACTAATATACAGTATAGGGATATGCCGGTATCAAATTTTCATGTTGCGATTAATTGCTAATGCTTTTATCACGGTATGCGGTATTATCACGATGTTGCAATTTAGTTTTAAAAAGTGCTGTCATAATACAGTATAACAGGTTTAATAACATTTTTCTTATAACAAAAATAACTGAACATTTAAATGCAATAAAGCAATACAGAAAAAATTATTATTATTATTATTATTATTTCTGCAGTTTAGCGCCATCTGCTGTCAGAGAGTGAAAGTGCGCTTTCATCCAGAGCGTCTCTCACATGTTCCGCCATGTGCTTCTCGTCCGCGCTTATTTACATCAGAGTGCACACGCGTCTTTCACGCAGCAAACAGCGGTGTTGTGCATTTTGACCAGTTGATGGGAAAAGTATTCTTAAAATGCATTCAAAATTCGGAATAATTTGTAATATATAATTATTCACGGTATTTAGAAGTGCCCACAATAACAATATCGTGCATATTCATTACCGTGATGTATCGCACTACCGAATAACGGTAGTCTAATACAGTCTAATACAGTATATATATATATATATATGTGTGTGTGTGTGTGTGTGTGTGTGTTTTCCACACTAAAATCATGTTAACATGCATATTATTTACATTTATTGTAGCTGTACCATTGAAAACTAAGAGTATATTAACATTTACTTCCATTGCAAGTATTTTTGCTTTTTTTAAGGAAAAGGAAGGACATGTGGAAATAACTTTTTCTGGTAATCAACATGATGCTGCCAATACTGTCTATTGAGCTGAGCTTGCTCTGAACCTGGAATATTTTGCCTGACACACAAGCACAAAGTTGCATTGCTGTTAAACTATAGCATTTGCAATGCAGTTGAATCTGTCACAAGTCTCATTGCTCACAACCAGTTTTTGAAGCTTTCCATGAAGGTTGTGCCATTGCACCGACTGCAAAAATAGACAGGATCCATTCACACAAACTGCTCAAGTGTTGTTTTATTTATAAAGTGGTGCCTTGTGGTTACAAACTGCTAAAGCATGGGAATTGATTCAGATATTTTGGCAGCTAGTTAAGAAACATAATATTTGATACTTTAGCTATCATTTTATTGCTTTTTGCTTTTGTGTTTTTTTGGAACCATATTGAGGTCTGAAGGAAATGACACTTATGTTTTATGTACATTTCTTTGTAATGGTAATTGCAGATGGGTGTTGAATTTCCCTGCGGTAACATGGTTGAATTTTCTCTTTCCTGCAGCACTGAATGAACCCACTATTGACTACGGTTTCCAGCGGCTACAGAAGGTGGTCCCTAGACACCCAGGCGACCCTGAACGCTTACCAAAGGTCAGTTCTCTAACTATTGTGCTTTCTTTCTTTTAACGTTAACATGAAGTCAATATTGACCCTATTTACTTTCTTATTGTGAACAGTTCATTGGTGCTTTATTCCAAAGAATATCCTTTCAAATAACGTTTTGTTTTCTGCTGACGTCAATTAGGCCACACAGGCTACTGGATAATATTAACCAATACCCAAATAACTATTTAGACACTGTTTGGCTCTAATCTGGTATGTAAAAGAATAAGAAATCCCAAAGAATAAGTCCCGTCCAGATATTTTCTCATTGAATATTATGTTTCACTCATCACATTATAGAAGAAAAATGGGTTTCAGTGTTGACTAATTTCTCTACTTCGCTTTTATTTTCAAAGAGCAATTACTAACGTAAACGAACGGTCCTGATTTCCATTTATCACGGTAGCCTTAGCTGAAACACGGTCTAGTTATTTGAACCATTCATTAAAGATTCCTTCAGTTCAGAGATTATAGTATATTCAATTCCATGCAGTTGTGTTCGGTATTCTCATGAAAGGAGTCCAGTTGTGGGTGTTTATTTCTCTCTCCATGCACGCTTCTTAAGGAGAGGCAGGCCAAGTAAATGGATCCTTTGGGAGGGATAAATAAACATTACTTTATCTTGTTGTGCGTGTCCTATACCCCAGAGCCCCGCTCCAGCAGCACCACTTAATAGTGTAAAAAAAAATAAGGGAGTGATTATGGCTGGCTGGGCCTGCTCACACTCAGGACTGACCTTGTGCTGTTAGCAGCCCTCTGTATCAAAGCTGGGCCATCAGTATTCACAGCCCATGAGGAACCTCCCAATCCATTACATCTTAAACACATCAAATTAGACCAGGGGGTCAACGAATGTGGCGTCAAACCAAAGCCAATCTACAGGAATCAGGCAAATGTAGAGTTGGTGGCCAAGTAGTTGCAGTGGGCTGCTAATCTCATGTGACCTGCAGCACACAGCACTGTTATTTTAGTATCATAGACATACTATTACAGTTGTATAGGTACACTTTAGTACAGGGACCAGTTCTCACTATTAGCTAGTTGTTTGTTAGCATGCCTATTATTAACATATTGGCTATTTATTAGTACTTATAAAGCACATATTCTGCATGACCATATTCTACATCCCTAATCCTACCCAATACTTAAACTTAACATCTACCTTGCTAACTAGTAATAAGCAGCAAATTAGGACTTTATTTGGAGGCAAAAGTCACAATTAATAGTTTGTTAATAGCGAGAATTGGACCTTAAAATAAAGTGTGTCTGTTTTATATGTACAGGATGTATATATTTTAAGTAATTATTTTAGTGCATCAACTTATAATAAAAGAACTAAATAAAAAATATTGTCTTGGCAACTAGCTGAAATAAAAAAAAAATATATATATTTTTTTTTTTTTGACTACCCACACAGTCTGTTTTTTTTCTCTCCTTCTTTTCATTGAGGCACACAGTTTAGTGATTTAGTAGAGTGTTTGACAGGAAGTGATATCATAGTTGTGCCTTTGTGATGTCAACATTTAACATTTTGCAGGCACACTAAATGGGTCATGGGTTACAGCACAGATTGGGTGTTGTGGGCACTGCACTGTTATTTTCAACTAGTCAGGCAAGGTTTAAAAAAATATGCTACCAATCAAATGTGTGCATACTCCCCATTCTTTATTATTATTATTATTAGTAGTAGTAGTAGTAGTAGTATTCACATTTTATCTACATAATAATGAAGTAATCAAAACTATGAACGCTTTTCATTTACCATCCACTTGGGGGAAAAAAATCTGAACTATTTTCTAAAACAAACTGAGAATCATATAGGTACAATTCATATTTGACTACAGCTAAAAAATAAAATAAAACAAAATAAAATATTGTTATTTAAAAATAATTAATTAAATTTTCACTGCAAACTCCTTTTTGAGTTTTTAGATCATGAAAATATTAACTCAAGTGTGTCCAAACTTTTGACTGGTAGTGTGTAGTGATATTATTTGCTAAATGTTATCTGTAGCTTAAGAAATAAGCATGTCATAAGCAATTTTCCATTAGTTTTTTTTTGTATCCAACATCAGGAGATTGGACATTCAGACTTTCCCACATATCAGTCCTTTTCCTCCCTCTATCTCTCTATTTCTTCTTTCATTCTCTTCCCTCACTCTCTCATTCCCCAGCTGGTGGGGAGAGGACAGATTTTCTGTCTCCTGTCAGTGGGGCTAAAGAGGGCCACAGTGTTTGATCTCAGTCCCTAATGAACCACATGGACATTGTCTGAATACCTTCCTCTGCAGTCCCACACTCTAAACCCTGTGCTACCACACACACACACACACACACACGCATACTCACATACACACATATTCCCTCCATCGTGTACTGGAGAACTGTGCTGACCCACTAAAGGGCCCAGCAGACATGTGTTGCTACTCGTCCCTCCTTACGCTGATAGGGACTATTACATTACTGGCTCATTGATGTCACAGATGAAGATATAAATATCCCCTTATAATGACAGATACATATATATACATGAAAATATAAATTGCTAGACATTTAAAATAGCATATTGAAAGTTCCCACGGTCATCTGCAAATATCAGGATATTTTTTTACATTTTACAATTGTGATTTCCATTTCCAAATTCATAAAATTTAAATTTTTTATTGCTCAACTTATTTAATTGTTTAGAATTTTAAATTTTTTTTAGTTTAAGCTCCATGAAAATATTGTTAAAAATCAACATGCCATAGGAATCAATTGGTCAAAATATTCGGGAACCCTGTTTTTGTCATTTGTTTGTCAACTTCTCTGCAGAAAGAGGAAAAGTTAAATGCGCCCCACGATGATTATTTTTCTCTTTCTGCCATATTGGAACAGTCTGGTAATTCTCATTGAAACTGGGGCAGCATGTTGCTCACATATGCTCTCTGTGGTCTTAAACTTGGCTTGATTTGGACTCATTTTCCTGGGCTGATGATGAAGCTGAATGCATTAGGTGGGTCATGGTCGGGGTCACTTGTCACATCTTTCCCACTGTTTTCATCGTAAGGGAGGTAGATCTGAATACACTCGTGGCCACACTCCCCAGAGAGCCCGCTTAACGGCCGCCCATATTTTTAACCGATTCTTTACCTTTTAATGAATAGGGTGGGATGGCCCACAAGTGAGCATCCTCACTCTATTAGAGGTGCTGAATAAAACAGGTAGGCAAAACTACTCGGTGAGACAGCTTCATGGTCAGGTATAGGGGAAGTCCCTGAGGAAGCAGTTAGATGCTTGTTTGGTTATATTAGGATACTGAAGTACGTGCCCACTTTTTCAACAACCCCACTTTAAAAACAAATTGAGATATTAAGCCTTGTTTTCAGAGAAATCTAACCAAATTAATTGAGGTTCATGCTTAGAACAAGAAAAAAAATCAAATCGGGTAAGAAAAATAGCCATATTTAAAATAAAAAAAATTAAGCAATATAATTTTTTATATTTACCCTATTTGCATTTTTTTCTTTTTTCCCATTAAACCCTTACTAAATTTTGTTATATTTGTCTAAATAGAAACCTTAATATCATAGGTCATTTTGCTTCTCAGGTAAATGTCTTATTTCAAGAATGTTAACCTATTTTTACTGAAAGACATAAACAAATGCTGTGTATACGGTCTGTACAGTATGAAAACCATTACGCCTATGGGATGTCCCCACTTTTCACAAAAACAAACCTGTGTGTGTGTAATGCATTTTCTTCATTGGGATTGCAAAAAAAACACATTACAAATTTTGAAGCAAAAAAAAAAGTATTTGAAATTTAGAGTTATGCTTAATGTATTTTATGAGGGAAGGAACTACAATCCAATGAAGCACTGAAAATGATGTAATATGTAATAAAAGAAACCACAATATGAAACTGACTCATAGTCAATGTGCAAAATACAATATATTTGAAGTTTTTGTTACAAAATACGTTATTCACAGTGCTTCATGAGAGTGGGACTGGGACATGCTGAGTTCCTTCATTGTGTTTTTCATTTCTGAATTTTTTTTTTTTTTTACATTGGTTCCGAGTTGGACCTCTAGTCTTGATTTTTTTTGGAGGATTATGGGTAGTGTAGTTGAAATAACGCTGACTTTTGGCTTCACCAGAAGCATATGCTATCACTTAACAACCCCCAAGCTCATCTTAGGTCTTTTCTGACAGATTTAAATTTTTCTAAATGGAGAAAATGAATGACTAATGAATAGAAAATGATTTTTTACCCTCAAATGTTGCCCTCTATAGTATGATAGTATGATCATCTTCAGAAAATGCAGATCACATGGAAAACAATAGCCCAATACGTTCAACATCACACAAGCATGTACACCTTTAGTCCTGGGCCTTGACAGGTTGGCATAGAGAGAGACAGAGAACAAAAGGAACAGAGGTAAGGTAGAGAGAGAGAGAGAGAGAGAAAGAGAGCAGGGTGATCCATCATGGTGAAGTCAGCTGTCCAGTGCTGCCTTCTCACAGGTCAGCCGATCGAAGGCACCACAGCCCTCACTTTATTACTGCTCGCCCAACAATAATTGAGTCACCACAAGGGGGAAGAGGCAGCCAAGGCTGCACAAGGAAAGAGGGTGTAGAGGTAGTGAACATGGGAAGGGTAAATGAGAAATTATTTCTCTGTGTACCTATACATGTACGGCCGGTTGTCGAGACAAGGCTGGTGTCAGCAAATGGATTTTACCCTGATTTCCTCGAGTAATTGAGGCTGTATGCTTCTTTCCCTCTCTGTCTTCCCCTCCCTATTTCTGTCCCTCCTCCTCTCGTTCGAACACTCTCAGCGAGATATTAACAACGTTGGCTACTGCGCCCAGCCACTCATTTCAGCACTATTGATTTTGCCCTTTATTGAGGCAATAACAGTTTGTTGACGGCACTTCTCTAAACTGCTGGACTCAATCACAGGTGAGGGCCAAGTGTGGAACACGGCAGGTTAACTTGTTTCTCTCGGTCCTTGAACAAGCGTGCTACTATATTATCCAGCCCAGCAAATTTATTACGCAGCAATAGTTCAACAAGATGTTTTTTTTTTCCGTGATATT
>NW_015554082.1:1142717-1151151 GCF_001515605.1 Sinocyclocheilus anshuiensis | reverse complement strand
AGACTAAGGATATTTGATTTTGCGTTAGATAAGCTCAGTGGATAAGCCTCCATGTTAAGCAATACATTCGACAGAGCGAGCAAACTCAAATCTGGAAGTCAAAGAAATGTGCATCAGCTGTGCTCAAACTCATGTAACGGACATTCTGCTCTAATTCACACGTGATTCACCACATCTACGCAATACGATGGCCACATTCACTCAATGCACTCTTGCATAAATCACAGTTTACCTCACGCAAAGGTAATTAACTCATATGTATCTTTAAAAACTTGATGTTGTTACTAACTAAATCATTAACTGTCATACATAATAACACCACAAACTATATTTTTGATGAACCACTACACTCTTATGCTGCCAGTTACTAACTCTGTCATGGGGCTGTCATATATTTACGATTACTAAGGTAAAGGCACTTTTCTATCAGATTAAAACCTGACACAATGTTCTGGGAACTGTCACAGTTGTATTGACTCACCGTTGGAGTATCTTATCTCTTACATCAGCGACAAATGGTGTGTTTGAAACTAAAGATTAGATTATTGTCAGGATAGGTAAAGGCTCACTATATGATAGCCCTCATTCATCAAAATGGATTGCAGCCTTGGTGGGTATAAGCAGCATGACATTACACACCAGTATGGTCACAGTTTGAGCCAAGCATTTACAGTTATTGAAAACAGATAGAGGCATATGAGTTTGTGTGGTTAGCATGCACAGATTATATGTACATCCCACTTGGATTGGGTTTGCGTTTGGCGCATGGTATAGAGAGTATGTGCTGTTCTTACATGCTAGAAATTCGTTTTTGAATGCTTGCAATAAGGCTGTCAATTTAACTTTAAGTGCATGGTTAACAATATTAATGATTAATAACATGTATAATCTGTATTAATATGTTATATTTATAAATATTTAATTACCAACATCAAAAATGTGGTTAGTTTTCCTACCACTAGCGTAATTCAATAAATATTTTGAAACACCTTTTTCAAAATTTAACTATCTTGACAAGGTATTTTTATACTATATATTCAATAATATGTAAATAAGATAAAAGTACATTGACTCCTGATTCGGTGCTTTACTAATCTACTACAATGCAATGTCTTTAAATAATCTTCTTTAGGGGCATTTCCCCTAAATTTGCATATCATGTAATTCATTTAATTAAAAAGTTTAATCATTTGACAGCCTTTGTTTCCATGAGATGCTGTGGACTGAAGGACATATAAAATATATGTATTTTGTGACTGCACAGCAGCGAGTGTGAGGGACCTCAGTTAAGCTAATAAAACCAGAACCTCCACAAGACCAGCAGTCCATGAGGTCAGGGAAGCAGAGCAGGAAGTATGACATCATCACTGCGCTCCGTTCCGCATGAGCGACGCCGGTGACCCCGCTGGTATTACTGCTCTAATAGAACATTAGGAGATGATAAAATTGCAAATGAACAAGCACAGGAATAAATTTGTCATGTTTTTACAGGCCTGGCTTCCTTGTAAATGTGCAGACGCCATTGCCTTAACATTCCAGATGTGACCCGGGCCTTATTTCATTTTTTCAGCAGTCCCCTTCCTAATGAATGTATATCATATTACCAGCCACCATAATTTACACACAGGAACAGATTCAATGTCCGGTGCACATTAATGTGCAGGCTGGCCCTAACGGTGCTGTGCTGGGGGCTATTTGTTATTATATTCTTCGAAACACTACGCCTGGGGTTGTTTTGCTTGCACACATTCGCATTTATACGTGCTTATGTATTACTATGAATGTATATATACATCTCAGCTTTCACGTTGATGGAAAACAAGGCTGGAAAACACCTGTCAGGGTGCTAAAGACACTCTGAATGGGTCGAAGCAGAGATCGGGTCCTCGTAGCTCATGGCCATACTGAAGGAGCAGAGAAGGTGGGAGGATTGAGCATGGGTTATGATAGCTCTGACTGATAGACAGCTATACAAACGTGCAGATCCGAGATCAGGTTTCTTTCCTGTTTACCGCTCCTAGCTCCCTGCTCGGCCCTTACTGGAAGCCCTGCTACTCACCCAGGAAATGGGCTCTGCTTCCAGACACAGGGCCACCACACACGGCCCATGCTAATAGCATTTATTTGTTTATCTGGACAAACTTTTGGCCCCTTCCTTATTGGATTTGCCCTCTCAACAGATCTCTCCCCCACCCCCCAATATCGTAATGACAGGAGATCGATAGGTAAGGACGAGACCTTCTAACAAAGGCGAGCGAGTGCGAAAAGGAGAGAAGTAGAGGAGAGGCATACTAGATAAATGACACAGTGCCGGTGCAGCAGGGGACCAAGCCATGGACTAATTCTTCCCATCCCTTATGTTCTTCCACCATCCCGCCAAGAAGAGGGTAAAGGAGAAGAGAGCCCGTCGGAGTCACACATCCATACTAAAGCACCACTTTAGGCCTCCCCAGGCTCCCGTGCTTCTCTCAATCATACAGCCCAAGCCCGGGCAAACATAGACGGGCGCCTCCCCCGTGAAGCACCCCTAACGAGGGGTTAACGCAGTACCAGAGCTCCCATTATTGAGTGAATTTAGCACCTTGGACAGCGCACTAAAAATCTTTATTGCTTCGCTGACCCCCTCGTCATGTTCGTGTCTGTGTGTTGCATCTGGGGCCGCCGGGGGGAGGCAGAGGGGGCTGATTGAAAGGCAATATGTCGGCTGGCAGGCAGGCACACATGCTCGGGGGCTTGTTCGCAGCGAGGGTTACACACCGAGGGTGAGAACAATTTTCTGGTTGTCGCACTGCGAGCTTATTTCCTCAGCACCGGCACATTAACTTTTAAAAAGGGTTCCACTGGACCTTCAGGGTTTAAAAACAAATGAAGAGGAGAAGAGGGCTTGGAAGAAAGGAAATGAATACACAGTGTAAAGAACACTGTAAATAAATGTTTAATGTGTGAAAAGGATGGTAATAAATAGGTTTTCGGTTATGGAAGTGAAAGTCGATTACCTGGAAGGAAAATAGTGTTACTGTAGTTCTTGCCTCCTGTGGAGCAGTCGTTTGCATGTACTAACATGCATGTATTTGCTTTAAATGTGTTTGTATTCATGTATTATACATGGAAACGGTGGCAGTATTGTTGGTAGGATGAGCTAGATGAAGTACGGGACTGTTAAAGTGTTTTCTAAGACGTAAACTCTCTAAAAATGGTAGGGGAGTTGTGGTCAAGGATATCGGCTAGCAATTCAAAGGTCGCATGTTCAAACCCTGTCAGGGGTGATCTATGAACTGAAGAGCTACGTTAGCATTTTGCCCTTTAGCAAAGCACTTAACCTGATGTTGTTCCAAAGGGACTGACCCTGTAGTAACTGTACTGTAAGTTTGTTTGTGCCTGTCGAGTGTCAAGTAACCAAATAGACTAAAAAAACTGAATAAATAAAAAAAAACATTGCTTTCTAAACGTTCTTAAAATGCTTAATTTCATAAAAAATAATGGCATATGATATTAAGACTTGTTTTCAGAAAATGTCTTGAAATATGTTTTTCTTTTTTTCCCATTTTATCCATTATTTTATTCCATTTTATCAGTTATATTATCATCAATTGTCAAGTAAATTGATCTAGTGAAGATTATGTTTTGTGCATTTGGCATCAAAATTGACATGGAAAGCTAAAGTGCCACAATCATCTTTTCTGTCTATAAGGAGGTGATTCTGAAGAGGGCAGCAGACCTGGTGGAAGCTCTGTATGGGATGCCACACAATAATCAGGTGAGATTCAATTGAACACAATGAAACTTCAAACCATAAGCACTCAGATACAAACAGGGCCTCATTCAGTATCCATGCATATACATGTATTTGTGCATAAATCTGTTTAGGTGCATTTTCATGTAGAAATCACAATTAAAAAATCATTTGGGTGTAAAATGTACTCTAAATTTAATATGACATTTTATAATTTTTAGAAATCACATTCTAAAATTAGAATCTAATCTTAGAAATAAATAATCTGTTAAGACAGTTTTTAAAAATATTTAACATTATTAGAATTTGAAAAACTCTAAATTCTAAAATGACTTATAAAAGTAAGATTTTGCTACACATTCTCTAAGGCAAGTGTGCATGTGCACAAGAGAGTGAAAACTGTATAATTAGTAAAAGAGGCACATTGTCTTATAGGATCAGTGTAAATAATGCCATGTTCCACATTTCAATGGTTTAATTGAGCAGCACAGTTAAGCATTTGTTCTCAGTTAAGGCCATTTTAGAGCTTTAAGACCGTAGAATTGTTCTCTACTATTCCCTAACATTTTCCCTCAACATAAACCCCCCAATGTAATTCCTCCAGAACTCTCTCTCTCATTGGTTTGAAGGACCACAAGGGCATCTTCAATGTTAGATCAGTTATGAACTGCTAGTGAGGGCATATGCTCATCGATTGAGAGCTGAGCATGAGTGCAGTGATGCTGAATTATTTAGGCTGGGCAGTGGATGGAGCATGACTCCAGTCATCAACCCACTCAAAGAGCTCTCTCTCAGGAACCCCTATCTCCCCAACCTCCTCACGGTCCTGTCGTCTTTATGAGGGGAAATTATGAGACATTCATTTTCCATCAAAATGTGCAGCTCCCCCTTCCCCAGCCCCCAAAACTAGTTTTTTTTTTTTTTCTCTATCTGGGCTGACTATCAGATAAACACATCTTTCACAGACTCCCTTATTCACTTATTCATATGATCTTATTTGACCAAGGTGTATTTTATCTGGCAGCTCATAGGTTGCCCGTGCTTAGATATAATCATTTTAAGAAAGAATTGCAGTGGGTATGTTTTGGTTTTTAAATAGTTGTTTAATATTTTTTAAAAAGTACTATTTTCACTTTTTATTTTTCAATTTTTTATTTCATTTTTTTATTTTATTGAGTTATGGTTATTTATTTAGTCAAACCATTATTATTTATACTGAATGATTATTTGAAGGACACTGTTTTTTTGTTTTTTTTCAGGCAGTTAATAATATCCTTTTAATCGTTGGTCCATTTTTGTGTTGATCCTGACAGGAGATCATTCTGAAAAGAGCAGCAGATATCGCAGAGGCACTCTACAACGTCCCACGTGGACACAACCAGCTGCCAGGTCTGGCCAACAGCTCAGTCCACGCTGGCATGATGGGAGTCAACTCCTTCCATGGCCAGCTCGCTGTCAATGTCTCTGAGTCCGCACAAGGAGCCAATCAGGGTGAGCAGAGATGCCACCAATCTTATATTTTGACCATTCACAAAAAAGTGATTGCCTATGAGAGTTTGTGTTTGTGTGTGTGTGTGCAAAGAGAGATATTAAGGGCCAAATTCACTTGTGCACATGGTACTCTAGCGCACCTGCAACTTATTCTCTAACCACTCTCAATCCAGTTTAACCAGGTGCTAAATGCACTAAAATATGGCTCCAATGTTTTAATAAATCATTGTCAGTTTTCCATTTGACTCCCTTTTATATAAGAGGGATTCTGTACCGTCTCAGTAAAGTGTGCCAGATCACAGTATTCAGTAGTCTGCTGCGTCCTTCAAACCTTAGGCAAGTAGGTGAAAACTAGCAAGATATACCGCATGCAGACAGATACAAGCGTTCAGCAATGCTCCCTGAACCTCCAGGCTCCTTTACCTCAGCATTCCTTGGCCTCTGTGACAGTGAATGATTTGTGTTAAGTCAGCAGTAATGTATCAGTCGTCTGATGAAAGGGAGAATGAATAGTAAGCAGAGCAGAGAAGAGCGCTGCCTTTGTATCAGACAGCGGGGACTCCTGCAACGAGAACTTCCTGCTGCTTTCACCCATGTCAGCGTTTAATGTCCTGATGTATATTTATAGTCCATATCCTCCTCCTGTCCTATCTACCTCCGTACGCCACTGACACACAGATCTTTTTTTAAGGAATAGTTCACCCAAAAATGAGATTTCTGTCATCATTCATTCATCCTAATGACGTGTATGACTTTATTCCTACCGTGTAACAAAAGAGGAGACATTTAGTAGAATGCTCACAGTGCTCTTTTCCATACAATGAAAGTCAATGATGAGCAGGAGCTGATTCTGTTCATTTCTAAATATATTCTCTTTCTTTCCTATTTTTTTCCTCATTATATGTGTGTGTTTTAGGTTTCAGTCGAAACACAAGCAGTGTATCCCCTCACGGTTATGTACCCAGCACGACACCCCAGCAGAGTAGCTACAGTACCGTCTCTACTAGTATGAATGGATACGGCAACACAGGCATGACCACGCTGGGAGGGTCGCCCAACTTCCTCAATGGCTCTGCTGCCAACTCTCCTTATGCCAGTGAGTACTGATCCTCTCTGTGTCTGTTTTTCTCTCCTTTTTTAAGATTTTTTAAATTTACCATTACCATTCTTTTTTCTTTTTTTTTAAAGAAATTGTTACTTTTATGCAGCAACACATTCAGGACAATTAACTAAAGACTTTTAGATTGTTACAATTATTTCTATTTCAAATAAATGCTGTTCTTTTGAACTTCCTATTCATCAAATAATCCTGAACAACTGTGATAATTATAGGAAATGTTTCTTGAGTACCAAATCAGCATATTAGAATGATTTCTAAAGGATCATGTGACACTGAAGACTGAAGTAATGATGCTGAAAATTCAGCTTGGTCATCACAGGAATAAGATACATTTTAAAATATATCAAAATGTAAAACGTCTCAGGTTACTTATGTAACCATGGTTCCCTGAGTAGGGAACGAGACACTGCATCCTCTAGGGGTCGCTATGGGGAATGCCTCGTCGTGACCCGTGTCTGAAGCATACATTCAAAAAACACCAACAACATGTTGGCCGGCGACAGCCCATGACGTCACTACCGGTGCGACTATAGTATAAATAGGCGCCGGGAGAACACGTCATTCACTTCTTCGTCTGAAGCTTGCGTCCAAAGCATGGCAGGAAACCTAGAGGACGCAGTGTCTCGTTCCCTACTCAGGTGTTCTCCCGGCGCCTATTTATACTATAGTCGCACCGGTAGTGACGTCATGACTGTCGCCGGCCAACGTGTTGTTGGTTTTTTTTGAATGTATGCTTCAGACACGGGCCACAACGAGTCGTTCCATGGCAGGAAACCTAGAGGACGCAGTGTCTCGTTCCCTACTCAGGGAACCATGGTTACATACACTGAAAAAAATGTTTAATTCAGATAAACACATCTATATGAAACATTTTTTCAGTGTAAGTAACCTGAGACGTTGCCTTTTCAAGGGAACTTCGAACTGCGTCCTCTAGGGGTTGCTATGGGGAATGGTATACCCATGCCACCATGCTGAGGGGAGTGCATGCCAGAAACCTATGGCGAGCACTAAGTACCAACTCTACCATAGCCATGGGAGTTGCCCCTAGGACGTTAGACGGCTGTCCGTGACATTATCCCCTACGGCCAAAGGCCTGGGCTACATACACCAAAAAACTTATCTGTTAGGGCCAGACTCCTGGGCCCGGGGTAGAGCTCAAGGCTTGGAATCAGGAATATATTCCTTTAAAGGGATACGACCAAGAGCCTAGCATCATACTAAGTCTTGGCCTGTCAAAAAGCCCACGGAGCGAGAAATCCAACTCCTCAGAAAGGGAGAGAATTCAAATGATCGAAAGAAAGCACCATGCTCACAATAACCCTCAAAGGTGAGGGGAGCGATGCTTCAAAAGTGTGTCAACAGAGACACACTGGTTGAGTGGAGCCAAAGGCGAGTACCGGGGTCTAAGCCAACTGAGAGAAAGGGAACGAGGCTAATAACGCGTAACCCTTACCATACGGGATTTCAGAAAGTGTGCAGAGTCTTAGCATGCACACTTACGACTATGTGGATTTTAGAAAGTGCGCAAAGTGCTCAGCGTGCACACTTACCACTATATGGATTTCAGAAAGTGCACAAAGCTTAGCAAGAGGGGATATCCTGGTGACCAGGAAGCCCCTCAGGGCGACCTAGATACGGCGTACCAGACAAGGCAGCCTGAAAGCATAAACCCAGCTCGGACGTCCAGGAAATTTTGCAGTGCTTTGCCGGGGGCCTGATGATCAAGAAGGCTCCCGCAGAAGCCTATGATCTGGCCGCATGATCCAGGAAGCATGAATCTTACCGACTATCTTACCGACTGGATACAACATCGACGAGTGAGGTAATCACTGCAAGTCGAGAACCTGGTTTCTGAATCCAGCAGAGGGGGTGCTCACTGAGGACCTACCCTAGAAAAGGACAGAAACACACAGGTCCCGGAAAACACTGCAAAGAAAGCTCGCAGATGGAATACACACAACCACCAGCGCATTAAATATATTTTTATAAAAATGGATCGTACTCACCCACCATGGTTCCCACGCAGGAGCCCTGTTCAAGAAGTGACCCGAAGAAGCCTCTAGTCCGGACCATCAGTAAGGTGGTTACTA
>NW_015554082.1:1141984-1142564 GCF_001515605.1 Sinocyclocheilus anshuiensis | reverse complement strand
CGATCTCAGCCTCAGCCTCTTCACCCTCCTCAGACATCTCCTGCTCTTCCTGGGCCGAACCCAGCAGAGCACTGTCCCCTGGGTCAGACGATGTTAGGGAAATAACATTATCCTCCAGCGGCTCTGTTATTGTCGTTTTTAGATATATGCTTCAGACACCGGTCACATTGAAGGTGTTCCCTATAGCGACCCCTAGAGGACGCAGTTCGAAGTTCCCTACTCAGGGAACAGTTGTTTTGAAATGTGACAATATTTCACAATATTACTGTATTTTAACTGTATTTTTTTATCAAATAAATGCAGCCTTTGTGAGCATAAGAGGCTTCTTCTTACTGACCCCAAACATTTGAACTGTAATTGCATTCTAAACATAAACTGTAGTAACATTAATGCATCTTACACTTGTATCATATTTCGTCTAGACCACCAAGTAAGCCAGTCCTGCCACTGGAGCCTCTTCAAAAAAATGAGGTGCCCCTTGGCTAGAGACATAAGTTAGATCAGCAGTCATAGCTATTATTATGTGTGTGTGTGTGTGTGTGTGTGTGTGTGTGTGTGTGTGTGTGTGTGTGTGTCTCTA
>NW_015554082.1:1139773-1141408 GCF_001515605.1 Sinocyclocheilus anshuiensis | reverse complement strand
CTATTTTTATGTGTGTGTGTGTGTGTGTGTGTGTGTGTGTGTGTGTGTGTGTGTGTGTGTCTTTAAGAGCAGAAATCAAATCCCAGCCACTCTTTTCTTCAGTCATGATCAGACGCTGTCTATAATGCTTAGCCATTCGTATAACACCAATCTTCTCGCGCGGCTTCTAAATTAAGGCGTCTTAATTAAATCAATAAACTAATTGCAGGAGAAGCAATTCAACTTCGGTACTTTGATTCCGTGATGTTAACAAGTATTTTAACAGGCTCACTGACTCCATGCTGACACTTTCAATCAATGCGAGAGAGCAGGCTTTGTGGGCTCCAATTTTCATTAATTGATTAGTTAGGCCTTCATAAATGGATTATGACACTATCAGGAGAATTTACTTGGGAAAGTGCCATAAAATTTAAGCGCAGAATAATAACAACAATAAAGGTAGAGCAGGATATAAGAGAGCAGCTGAAATACGACAGGAGTAATTGTAAAATCGTTGAGGAGGAAAATGCTCTTAGGGTATTAATAGACAAAAGGAGAGGCGGTAGAGATGGGGCAGGGGAGGGACCTGTGCTAATGTTGTTCTGAGAGGAGCAGACTGTGCATCTGTGGAGCACTGTGAACCTCCAGTCAAGGAATACTATATATATATATATATATATATAATAGTATAATTATACTATTATTCTAAAATTCTAATAGCATTGTCATAAGGCTGGATCATAACAGTATTTGCCTATACTATCAGAGGTATAGGTCTATAAGGTGTGCTGTGATCCATCCTAAACCCTTTCCCCTCTCTCGTTCATTCCCGTCCCTCAGTTGTTCCTTCCAGTCCCACCATGGCCTCCTCCACCAGTCTTCCCTCCAACTGCAGCAGTTCCTCAGGCATCTTCTCTTTCTCTCCGGCCAACATGGTGTCTGCAGTCAAACAGAAGAGCGCTTTTGCTCCCGTCGTGCGGCCCCAGGCCTCACCGCCCCCCACCTGCACCAGTGCCAATGGAAACGGCCTCCAAGGTGAGTGGAACAGCAGAATGAAAAGCTTGACCTCTCCAAGAAAGGGCAAGCACTATATATATAGTTTTTATACTCTTTTATATGGATTTTGCTGTGCAGTGTTGTTTCTAAGCACTCTGTTATAAAACCAAGTGAGCTGCCTCCAAAATTACAATAAGCTAATTATGCTGCCTTCGAAGACACCTAGTTTTGCCGACTTTTTTGTCAATGCAGAGCACTGTTTATATGATGCAAGGAATCTGTGCCTATGTAAAGCTTTCCAAATAGTCACTTAGGAGGTTGAAAGGCATCTGTCTATGTAGGCATTTGGCAGCGATGCAACTCACTTGTTTTGAAACCGAGCTGAAGTGTCTGATCTACAGCCTTCTAACACTTAGACAGCTGTCAGTTTGTCCTAACTTGTGGTAATCTGTTTTTATATTTGCTTCTCTGGCCCAATTCCTCTTTTTGTACTTAAAAAATAACTCTCTTTCTTTCTGTTTCCATCATCTTCCTTCCCCTGCTTTCTCCCTCTGCTTCCAGTAGATCAATCTTTTGTGGACTCTAGCAAGTACTCCACCGCCAGCTCCCTGCAGGGACTGGCCTTCTCCTGAAGTATGTTACACCTGTCTCACACTCTTT
>NW_015554082.1:1120281-1139702 GCF_001515605.1 Sinocyclocheilus anshuiensis | reverse complement strand
ATGTTACACCTGTCTCACACTCTTTCTTCATCATCCTCTCTTTCTGTCCATGAAGCCATCCATCAGCATGACTGTCAGAGCATCCTCTCCCTTCATCCTCCTTCGTTCTCCTCACTTCTGCTCAGTCACTGGGGGCCTGCTGCACATCTCGAAGAGCATGCCATATGTGTTTCATTTCCTGCCTGACTTCCTGTTTCCTGTGTCAAATCCTCCTCAGAGTTTGTTTGTTAACTTAACCATAAGTCTGTTAACATCCACTAACATAAAAATTCTAAAAGGTGAATTTCAAGAAAAAATGTATGGATGATATTTATACCCCAAAATATTTAGGACTATTAAGATGTTCTGCATTGTGACATTATTTTCATGATTTAAGCACATTTCCCCATAAATTTGTAATATGGAAAAATCTTTTACTTTCATAAAGTAATAAAGTAATCCTGGCCATTTTGTTTTATTAAAATCAGCCTAAAAATAAATTTAAATAATAAAATAAAATAATGCAAATAAATAAATACGTGTATGTAATATATACTGACAATTGCAAACAATTACAAAAGGTGAAAATGACACCATGTAAACAAAATGTTAATGGTCCTAAAAATGTTTTATTTTTCATCCACATTATATTATTATTATTATTATTTCTTTTAGTTTCAGTTAAGGTAAAAATACCTGGGAAATCTCTTCAGTTTTTTTGAGATTCAGCCAAATAGTAGCAGGCTACATAAAACCAGTTGTGTGACATCTATAAAGACGTATGTTCATTGTTATCTGAAACAAAAGCCATAATCAGCTTCCTCTGATTTATGACAATTACTCTGCGCAGCATTTGGCCCTGGGTGTTGATCTGAAATATCTAGGCATCCACAGTGAGACAATATTAAAGTAATTGAGCGTTTGAGGCAGACAGCTCTTATCTGCGAGCGTGGAGTGCTTCCTCTCCGTATGTTGATATGCACTCAGCACTCTGACCCAATGACCGACTGTCGGTCACCACTCATTTTTTTTTCCCATTAAAAATGAGGCAGAGACACTCAGGAAATAACCCAGGAATTAGAGATGAGGGACCAGCGAGAGGAAATCAATAGGAAGCCAATATGTTACATGAAAAATCTGGTGCGGTGATGTGGCCTGCTGAAAGTGGGGAGCGATGGAGAGAGAAACCCGGCTCAGTGCTCATGGGACTTCCTTCTTCTTGACCAATAATGAATAGAAGTGATACTAATGTTTGACTGAACATTGTTTAATGTTTGAGAGCAAAAATTATTTATCTAAGCTCAAGCTATTTTTGTTTAGGTGTTGGCAAGCAAGTTCATTTGGGTCAGAATATGTATACACTGCATGCACTTTTTATTAGCATAGCTGTTTATATGTAATTTGTCTCGTAAAAATAATGTCCGCATAAATGTGCGTCGGTCCCCATAGGCACATGAAGTAAACACTGAGTCGCTCATCGAAACACTACACGGTCAAATAGAAACTGCTTTAAATGACCTGTTTTTATTCAAGTCAAATATATTATTTAATATGACTGGATTATACTGGATTACCCCAATGGAAGTCATTTTTTAAGAGTAAAAATAGCTCCAACCACATGCATACACTGAGTTTGTCCTCTACGCTCTTCATGTAAATGCAAAATCCCTCCAACTGTAAGAATATCCTGACCGTCTTCTCCGAACCCGTGGAGCTTTGTCCTCATGGGAGAGAAGCATTAGCTAATGTGTTGCGAAGCCGTCCTATAGTGTTATCACTAATTGGATTGATGAATTGTTCATATAATGGCTCCCTGATGGGGAGACTGATATACAGCCTGTAAAGCAAGTCACTATTTATCCTGACAATGACTCCAATTAAACACGGACGACCTGCAACCTTAGGTGGATCATACGGAATAAAGATTATCCTCACCCACTCACAGGGAATTGTACATCCTTCTGATTAATGTACAGCTTCGGTGTGATCGAAACCACAGAGAATTATGGAATATACTGTACACTACTGCATTCGTTTAGTCTCTCCATCCCTCCTTTAGTTGATTGAAGCCATATTTTACCCTGTTGTTTGGATGTGATCCATGAGCATTGTCTTTAGTTAACCCTTACGTTTCTATGCATAGATTCACTTCAGAATTGTTGCTCAACATTTCAGCGCATCAGGATTAAAATCCTTAATTAAAACTAAAACTAATTTTAAACACACACGCACAAGACAATTTGACATTTTGGGCAACTAATGGAAATGATTTTGATAATTTGAAGTCCTAAAATTACTAACTTGAAATAAAACTGAACTACAATGAAAACTGAAATAAAAATACATTCCAAAAATACAAAAATAAATAAATAAATAATGAAACTAAAATGTATATGAAAACTGAAAATATATAAATAATACTAAAATAACACTGAACTGTATTGTGATTTTCAGACATATAATGGGAAGTCAGCACAAAGCAATACAATATTTCTTTCTCTCTTTGTCTTATTTGTTCATATCATTTGAGTACGACATGCTTTCCAGATGCTTTTCTTTTGGTTTTGTTGCATGACAGATGAAGCCAAACAATCCCATGTCTCACTCTCTTTCTCTCTCTTTCTCTCTTCTCATGACTATAGTGATCCCAGGGATGATTGTTCCTCCCATGTAGGGGCTCCTGGGCCGCTGAAGAGGCACATTTGATTTCAGCTCTCGCCAGAGAATCTACTCTCTGGGCTGAAGGCAATTTCTGGTGGAGGAGACATGAAAACTGAACTTTTAAAACTCAGGCCTTTTTTTGCCCATGCAGAAAGGAGAGATGAAACTCCTTTTCATTTTGTTCATGGGCTTTTTGGATGAATTTAATGATCACATGTCTTTTTTACAGACTGTATCACACAAACATGACACTTTAGGAGCGGGTGCATCCGTAATGTTTCTGAGAGCAGCGACGGGCAACAGCACAGATCTCTGTTAATACTGACCAGTTTTTATATAAATAGACACATTGGTGCAAAATCCAAATGAGAACAACGGCCAATTGTTTGGACGCAGAAAAGAAGAGGGGAGGGTTATTGTTTTTGTTTTTTTTTGTCCCAGAGAGAAGCCAACAAATAGTTTGCCATAATGTTGTTTGTTTTCATACAAAATGAAATTGTAGCGCCATACTCACTTCCCTATTGTTTTTATTTTTAAGCATAGAGTCATACAAAGCATCTGGGTACCAGCCGGTTTGAATGGCTATGATGTAGGCAAGTTATTTAAGAGTTATTAAATGCTGTCATGCTGTAATTTTTCAATGTCCAGATCCATCCTCAAAGAGAAGAAAAAGTGACCCAATTTCCACAACAAATCAGTATTTATGTTCTTGCAAATATTTGCTGCTAAATAGAGCAGATATATGCAGTAAACAGATGGACTGAAGGAAAAAGACCTCAGTTGCCATGCCATTTAAAAAAAAAAAAAAACCTTTTGAATTTTATGTGTGCTCAAAGAATGTGCTGATTTGTCTTTTTTGTTTTTGCTTTGTCTATGAAAAAAATGAAACTGTGATATATACATTTTAATGTGTTTGGTTTGCTGTGTTTGCTAGTGAAGGATATAGGTTAAATGAAGTATAAGAAGAATACTTTTTCAGAGTGCCGACTGTTAAAGCAACCCGCTTTTCCTTTTTTGTGTGTTTCTTTGGCTTGTTTTGGGGGACATGACTTGAATTAGCAAAGTATTTTCATGTTTAGACAGCACTGTATGAAGAATGCTTTCCAAATGTGTCAAACACCCAACATACAGCAGTTTGATTGGCTCACTTTGGTAGTCGTCTATTTTTGTACATATACTTTCTGTTGCCATAGTCTTTGTTTTATTTGTATTTATCTCAGAATGGCATAAGGCAGCTCATAATAACACTGACGATCGGTTCATTGCATAAGTTACACAAAATCTCACCAACTTCAGCAAACACAAATCATGGATTCTGGACAAAAAGAGGGGAGTCTCTGTAAAATATCCATATAAATAATGTATGTATATCCAGATTGTGTATATTGCTTTTCTCCCCATTGTGGAAGGTTTTTTGTGATTGTTTGTCCATCTGTTCGCTTTCATCACCGGTTCATTGTCTTTATTGTTCATGTTTTTGTTTGAATTTAAGTCCATGTTTATTCGTAAAAAGCCATTGTCTATTTTTGTATAATTTGTAAGTTAAGAAGCAATTGTTTTCCTTTTGAAATTTTTTTATGTATGGCAAAAAAGTAGCATCTCACAGCATTTAATTATGTAGATTTTTTTTTTTTATTATATATATAAATATATGATGAATTTATAAATCTATATCTTTTCTTTGAGGCTTACAGAACCTGTACTATTGTAATAATATGCATGGGCTCTTCTCTGAGAGTGATGGTTTTATTTTGCGTGTCAAACCTAGAAGGACGTTTCTGATTAAGTTTTAATCTACGTTCTTTTTCGTCTTTTCTTTCCTCTTTAATTTATCTGATTTATGCCTGCTTATAGATCTGTCTATTTCATTCTCTCTCTCACGTATATCAGTACCAGCAGTACAGATGCCTTAAAAATGCAAACCCATAAACGTACAATCACTTGTACAGACTTCACAACCACCACTACCAGTGACAGTAGCCACAGAGTTCCTTAAGGGATTTCTTTCCAGAAAAAAGCACAAATCGGTCTGTTTTACCTAAAGCGAGGAGGGTTAAATTAATTATTTGTCCTTTTTCTGTTGTTTGTATTATGAAGGATAATGAGAAGGAACTTGAAGGATTATAAAGAGAGACTATATGATTTATATTTTATGTGTTGCTAGTGCCATGGATTGCACTTTCTCGTTAATTTAAAGCAAAAGGCTGCCTTTTTTCATTTGTTTATGTCTGCTGCGTTCTTGAGAGGGGGAGAAGCTCAAAGCCATATTCTACAGTGTCACCGTTCACTCTGAGGGGACGTGGAAGTGCATGTGAACCTGCATGTTTTGGGTCGTGCCATAGCACTTTGTAAGGTACCGTTGATGAATTTCTCACCCTGAGCAAAGTGACTCGATATCAGAGCACAACGCCTTGCCCCTGGAGCTGAGGTTCTGACTCCCAGTCTGTAACGCTGTGACTCGAGTCTAATTCTACTGTCAGCCGAATCGGCCCTCGATGATCGGTCTTCAGGGTTCTTTCATGAATGGTTTAAGTGCTGTCTTCTGTAATTTGTGTCTGCAGTCTGCCATCTGACAGAAAAAATGGCTTTTAATATGCTGATGTGTGAGGACTTTTTATCAGAAATGACTGATGATAGACCATTCATGGTGTTTTTCTTTTCCATATGTGGCTTTGTTAGCGGCTCAATCGCAATGAATAAGATGGACTCCTTATAAAACGACAAGCATTTGATAGGACACAAGACTCGAACCAAAAAGCTGGTCTCCTTTTTTCCTGCCTCCTATTCTTGTGTTTGTTTGTTTAATTTTAATTATAATTTTTTTTGACTGGATACACACTGAACCGTTCTATTAATAGGAAAACTCAAGACAAAAACTACTGTATAGATTGTTATCATTTTTGATGAAAGCTGTAAAATACCTTTTCAAAGTTCACAATATTAAATTAAAGTTACTTCTTGTCTGTGATTTTTTTTTCGGAGTGTCTTTTGTCTTCCTTGAGCCTTTCTTCCAGAAGCAGGTGTTTGGGGGCATGTTAGGACAATAGATGTTACAAAAGTAACCCAGCATGTTATTTTTGTGCCAACGAGCGTTTCCTTAGAGCAAGATTACAACCTTCACGTCGGGGCCTTCCATTTTTCCCCGATTTCCATTCTGAGCTTTCGAGATCGTGGGATAAACCGTATTCGTCGAGCAAAATTCCCAGCTGCCGCCCAGCGACTGTACGGCACGGGAAAGCTCGCCCCCTCAGATGAGGGCGCTAGAGAGCATAGATCGGTTTTTCGGCTCTTTTAGTAACACCAGACGCCAGTCTCGAGAGACTGGTTCCCTTAGTAGATGTTCTGGCAGCGTGGAAACTTCTGCCGAATGTCTCACAATGGGTCCTGCAGACTGTAGAGAGAGGTTACAGAATTCAGTTCGGTTCTCGTCCACCTCGCTTCAACGGGGTTATTCCTACATTAGTGGGCCCCGAGCAGGCTCTGGTATTGGAACAAGAAGTAGAAACTCTTTTGAGGAAGGAGGCCATAGAACGTGTTCCCCCTCTCGAGAGAGAATCAGGGTTCTACAGCCGTTACTTCATCTTTCCGAAGAAGGATGGGGGGTTGCGTCCGATCATAGATCTGCGCCTACTGAACCGCGCTATCAAACGATTTCGGTTCAAGATGCTTACGATCAAACAGATTGTGTCTCAAATCAAGTCCGAGGACTGGTTTGTCACGATAGATCTCAAGGACGCATACTTCCATGTATCCATTCTTCCTCAACACAGGAAGTTCCTGAGGTTTGCTTTCATGGGTCGAGGCATACCAATATCGAGTTCTTCCGTTCGGTCTATCACTCTCACCCCGCACTTTCACGAAGTGTGTGGATGCGGCGCTGGCTCCGCTGCGACTCCAGGGCATCCGCATACTGAATTACATCGATGATTGGTTGATTTTAGCTCAGTCAGAGCAGATGGCGGCTCGGCATCGAGATGTTGTCCTTGCACAGATGAGAGAACTGGAGTTACGGCTGAACGCCAAGGAAAGTGTGCTTTCTCCAATACAGAGAACCACTTACCTAGGCGTGGTGTGGGATTCGTCAACAATGCAGGCACAGCTGTCGCCTGCTCGTATCGAAGCAATTCTCACAGCCGTGAGAGGAGTGAGAGAAGGCCAGTCACTCACTGTCAGACAGTTTCAAAGACTGTTGGGTCTGATGGCAGCTGCGTCCAACGTGATACCTTTTGGCCTGCTGTACATGAGACCCTTGCAGTGGTGGCTCAGGACCAAAGGGTTTTCTCCGAAGGGCAACCCGCTTCACACAATCAAGGTCACGCGGCGATGCTTATGTGCCTTAGACATGTGGAAGAAACCTTGGTTCCTGTCTCAAGGCCTGTCGCTGGGGGCTCCTTGTCGTCGTGTAACGCTAACGACGTACGCCTCCCTCACAGGTTGGGGAGTGGTCATGAGTGGCCGCTCGGCCTGAGGTCGGTGGGAAGGCCATCATCTCATGTGGCACATCAACTGCCTGGAGATGTTGGCCGTGTTTCGAGCTCTAGAACACTTCCTTCCTTCTGGCGCGCCAGATCCTTCTGTGGGCTCAGGGAAAGCTTCCACAGAAGCTAACAGGCGCGCTGGCCGGATGTGCCTTTATGCTTCCTGGCTGCTTACGTCACCCCGCTCGTGACGTCTCGCGTCGCTATTGGACTGATTTCACACAGGCTTCAGTACGGTGTCTCGCCGAGGTCATTCCCAAAGCGTTCGACACAGCGTCTCGTTCCCTTCGGGGAACCATGGTTACATACGTAACCTCGAGACGTTTTCATGCGGAATTGGGCTACAACACTGTTGCCAGGGGTTGTTTTTCATGTCCGCGGGTTTAAGCGACCCCAATAACACGATATTTAGCCCCTAAAATGCAAATTTAACCAGTGGAACCCTGCCAAAAAATGTGTATGCTTTATTGATCAAAAATATTATTTAATTTGAATGCACCAACCTGAATACATTGCCAGTCAAACGTTCTGAATAAATCATCTATTTTTCAACTATTTTGAAAAAAAAAAGCTGCTTATGCTCACCAAGGCTGCATTTATTTGATCAAAAATAAAGTAAAAACAGTAATACTGATAAATATAATTATAATTTAAAAATAAGTATTTTAATATATTTTACATATTATTATTTTTATTGTTCTCCCTCTCTTTTTCCCTATTCATTGGTTAGACATGCCAGAAAGTTCAAGTCTGATCTTTGAATTCTTTATATTGCCACCTAGTTCTAATTTCTGAGTGTCTTGGAGTCAGTAATTGTCAGTTTTATGTCAGTATTTTTGTTCAGCTGGCTTCTGTATGGAGGTAAAATGGCAGAGCTTTGTACAGCCATTAGCTAATGGATTATTGAGAGACACGGCCACCCCCCTCACCCCCCAAACCTTCAGTCCACACCCCACAGTGAGGCACTTAGCAAACAAAGCCCACTTTGAACATTAAACATCACAAGTGAAGGATTACTTATCTCTCCTTCTCTCTCTTACTGTGTCTTTTTCTCTCTTTCTGTCACTCTTCCCACTCTCTCTGCGTCACAGATCCCAGGGGAAGACTGTCTGGGAGCTAATGTACAGGAATGAGTGATAGATGACAATTTGAACAGAGGTGTGTGCGCATCTCTCTCCACTTGTCATTGTTGACATTCGCTGACAGAAACTCTATAGAGCAAATCAGCCTCTTTCAGCATGAGCTGATTATTTTTATATGGCACTTATAAAGCATCAGAGTACTAAACACAGAGAAAAATGTATATTTCTCAGAAGTTGCTCATTCAGTTCTCAGTTATGTCATTTAAGTAGCATCTTGTTTCTTAAAAATGAAAAAAAATGTGTGGGCCTAGAGTATAAGCAATAAAATTAATGGGGATACCAAAGCTCAGATAATTTGGTCTTGAAAGAAGATCAATTTAAAACACATTGCTGTCTAGGAGAAACAATTGAGATGTACTAGATGCTAAAAGTCCTCATAAGCTTATATTGAAAAAAAAAATCCACTATGCTCATTTTATTTTATTTTAATATTATCATTATTTTTTTTTTATAATCTGTCCATCCATGGGGGGAAAAAGAATGATTTCCACAAGGTGCAATTTAAATAAATTGGGCAAATGTAGACTGAATGAGTATTTCTGATTTTCTGACACTATATATTATCAACTATATTTGAATTTTGTTTATGTTTAATATTTGTAATTGTGTTTAATTATATATGGGACAAAATACTACCTAATATTAATGTTATGTAATATTAATATAAATAATTTGTTACATTGGAAATATTGTAAACATGCATGCTTTCCAGATATTCCAGCCAGCAGGTCCTGATGTAATCCATACAACATAATTGCGTATCATTCAATTATTAGTCATGCACGGAATGTTCTTTACTGCACAGATACATGCTCAAAAACCTTTCAGATTATACCTTAAGATAAAGACTAATACATGCAGGAATTACCTCAGCCCGCGCCAAATAAATAAATTAATAAATAAAGCAGATTGTCTCCAGCTCTTCCCATGAGCAGGGATAGAGGAGGAGAGGAGAGCTGAAAGGCATCTTTGAGAGGGAAAACAGGGGTCCCACTGGGGAGCTTGGGGAGAATGGAGAAAAGGAGAAAACAAGGAAAGAGCGAGACAAAGACGATGAATTGAAAAGAGAGAAAAAATTTGAATGAATAAAAAGCCACAAGAGAGAAGAAGAGGACATGATACAGAGAGAAACTGAGAGCGAGCGAGTGAGAGGGTCCTCACAGTCCACAGAGAGAACAGAGAGATACCGGAGATCAGAGAGGGATGTTCGAACCGATGCGGGAAGGTGCCAAAAGAGAGAAGAAAATGCTGCCTGGTACCTGAGCGTGGGGGTACAGGTTGGGGGGTGGCCCTCCCGGGGGACGCAGGCCTGTCATCACACAACACAAAAACACTGCAGGCCGAGCCATGGGGATAGTAGGATGTGGGGAATAAGGGGTAGAGGGGGTTGGGACTGTGTTTCAGCCCAGGGGCCTCTTCAGGCACACAGATACTTCACACACAAAACAGCCACAATAATGCAGCGAATGCAAACCCAAATGTCCTTTACATGACTCCACTGTTCTACTCATCAGGTCTTCAAGAGATCATAAAGGACATGTAATGTCAAAACATTTGGCCCCAAATGAGGAGTGACAATTCCCTCTAGGAGGAAGAATTGAATTGGATGCATTGGGATTATTGTGGTTGTGAAATAAAGACGGCTGCATGGGAATTGGTTCATAGTTCACTTTTTTTCAATATGAAGTTTCTGTTTCAATTCTTTCAGGCTCACTAGTGTTTGGGTATTGTCAATCTTTATATCACATTTTATTATATTTAATTTGATATTTTATTATATATTAATGTTGTTATATTATGTCATAATATTTAATGACAGGTGACTCTCAAATTTTCCCATTCACACAGCAGCTTACAGTAACTGGTCAATCCGCTTTTCTCATCATAGAGGTGACAATAGTGACAATAAAGTAAATCAAAGATGGCGACACATCACCTTGGTAGCACTGGAAAGTCTTGTCACAGCTGACGCTACGCGTTAATGTAAATTAACTAACAGCGGTTTTTAGTCTAGGTAGTAGTGTAAAGAGACCACAAAACTGAAGGGAGCAGCACTGCTGGAAGACAGTTACTTTAAAACCACGAGATGACAAAGAATAGGCTATGTCAGGGTAAGTTACCGAAACAAATGCAAAATGGCGCGTTTTTGAACTTCTTTTAACCGTTGCGTGTGCATCTCGCGTTATTTACAGCGTTTCGCACATGACACTAGAAAGGCGGTGCTCCTATGGGCTTACATTTCTGCCACAATTCTGCGCGCGAAAGATCATTCAGTTCGCGCGCGTGCAAAACGCACTTTTGCGCGCTCAAAATATGATCTTTCGCGCGCAGAATTTCGGCAGAAATGTAATTCCATAGTGCTCAAGTTAAAAGAAGTTCAAAAACGCACCTCGAGACCTTGCTTGCTGTTTATACGTTGCACTGTCCTGTGTCTCGCGTTTTTAAACGCAAAAGCATGCTCTCATCTGACTACATTTAGCATCTCACCAGTCAAGTTTAAACAAGTGCATTTAAAAAAACAAAAAAAACTCTCTAGAGCCTCCATTCCGTTCAGTTTTTAAATACAAAAACGCAAGCTATTGCACTGTATGACAGTGGCATGCACAGGGGGGTCTCGAGCCCCTGCCCCTTAAATAGAGACACTAAAGTGCCATTTCGGTCCGGTCTGTGCTCCCGGACCGCGATTTCTACCGAGGTGGTCAAATAAAAAATCTAAATATCAGGTCGGGTCGGGAAATGTGTCTCTGCACAGGCGCGCATGGCGTGCAGCACAGCAGTGTAGTAGCACACATTGATCGGAACATCACAGACAGGCAGAGAGCTGCAGAAGTGAAGCCCTCCCTCCCTTTCCAGTTATGTTTGTCTTGGTGTGGTGGTGAGTGGTGATGAACAAAAGATGAAGCTATGTGAACTGATTATTTTGTGGACATGTTGAAAAATGAAACAACATGAAACAATTGGGTCAGTGTGAGGGAATTAAAATAAATTGGTAAGTAAGTCAGAGTTGTGTTAATATGTTTAACGTTTTGTTTAGAAAAAAATGAAAATAAATATGAGAAGTGCTCTTTTTTCCACTTGAGTCCCTGCCCCTCAAAATATCTGTGCACGTCCCTGGTCACTATTGTAATCAAATTGTGTGTGAACAGAACCATATTAAGCACTCAAATAGGCCTGCTGGTTTGTTATTCTGTTTGTTATACAGTATTCTACTGCTGTGTGAATATGGCCATAGACAATGACAATATGCTGCTTACATAATCTTGTTGTCATTCCCGTATAAGGCTGTCTATATTCTAAACAGTTGTATGTGTATAGCTAATCTTTGCATGTTTGTCTATAATAGCCAATTCTGATACAGGCCTGATTTGCAAAAGCCTCCCAGTTTTTTGCACTGTAGACAGATCCCTCTAGACATGACTGCAGATTTACTGCTATTAATGTGCACTCGAAGAAAAGGGCAAAAGCATAAATCAAGATTGACTTCATATTCTGCACATCAGGGTCCATCTTCAGCAGTTTGAAGTCTGCATTACATGGCCACATAGCCTATTTCAGGACGTTTGTTGCAAGTATTTGTGATGTAATCTGTGTAGTTTCATACATTCATGTACTCACCAACTTGTTTTTAAAGAATCAACTGGTTGTGCTTTTTTTTTACATAATTACAATAAATGGGGACTGAAGCGTTCCAGCTTTAAGAAGAACACAAAAGCACAATGAGAGCATAATTTGTGACTTGCATAATACAGTGTCTTCTAAAGTCATATTAGAGATTTGTTAGAGAAACAGACCAAAATTTTCTGATTTTCTTCCCCTAAACTGCTATCATCAACCAGATCATTGAGTCAACCTCATCATCTCTAACCAGAACATACAATGCAAAAGGTGCAATCCTGACATGGCAAAAAGACTGCGGTGACACTGTCCATTTAACATCGTGTTTTACCTAGGCTGCACTGCAGGGCTCTGATGTAAGTTTCACCCTAATCAGAACACCCACAGTAGGTGTTCCAGCATGAACCCGAATGTGCCGTGGCCGGGGCTCTCGGTGGCGCTTGTTGTGTTTGATATTTATTCTAATTGCTGCTGGTAATTTGCTGTGAGTAGGACTAATGAGAGGTTCGGAGGGACCTAATGGATGACGGAGGCTGCATTTAGCCGTTTAGATATCACAGGTGGCACCACAGAGAATGAGGCAACATGAACTCTGTTAGACAAACCTGCATATATTACTGTTCGTTTGATTGCTCTGGCTATTCTCACCTCCTGCTGTGGCTGCCAATTGGCTGTGATTCAGTAAATTGACTGCAGAGTGGCAGAGGAGTGAGATAGCTGAATTATGAATGTGGAGCCATTAGTGCAGGTATCGGTGTGTTTAGCTGTTTATTCCATGGCAGTAATTATTTATCACAATGTGTGGTTATGATTACAACATCATAAAGGAGATAAATGGACAGGAACACCACAATAAATCCACAAAGCTAATAGAGCATGTACACGTCACTCAATTATGGCAGTTGCATTTGCCGGAGTGCATTACGCATCGGTGATCTTTGGCTTTTCTGATAACTGATCGATCTAACAGCCTTCATTAACTAAACATATTCCATAACAGGTACATACGAGGACAGATCTTTGCAACTCTTAAAGGGCTACTTCACCCAAAAAACACATATTAAACATTTTAAACTTAATAGTTTACTAATGTTCTGTCCGGTCCTTTTCTTCCATGTTAGCGTCCCAGTTGAGAACCATATTGGCAAAAGGAATTATCGCTGTCTTGTATAGCACTAACTCTGTGTGACATTTGGACATGGAGCAAATCAGCCCTTGATTTGTTCTTAATGGGGTCAGAATAGAAGCTTGTTCGTTTGACGGGACTCTCCATTGACAGAGACACATTGATTGATGCTTTGTAGTGATTTCCCATGTTACATATTCTTTTCTTTTAATTACGTTTCCCAAGCATCATTAAGTGCCATTATATTATAATGACAGAACTGCAGAGTCACAAGACAAGCTAATTGGTGATTAATGTTGTGTATCAGTGATGGAAGATTTGCAGTTTAATGAAACAATTCTGTATTTAAATGCTGAATTCGTACAAACGTATATAGCAAAGACGGATATCACATGTGGTACAAGATCTTTTTGTGCATCCCTTCATTTCTGGCAATCTATCTACGAACTACGACATTGAGACAAAACATGCCCCAGCTGTTCTTGTAACAATATACAAAACCCTCTGAAAGGAATTATGGTTTATTAAAGCGGGGCGGTTTTCGCTGTTTTATAAATACGGCGAGTGAAAATAAATGTGCACGTTTGTTTTCCCTTCCTCTTTGCCTCTGTTTCTCTCTGCCTGTCTTTCTTGCGTCTTCATACGGGGCTTATAGTTTACTCGTTTCGTCAATCCATCTCCGCTTCATGTGTGTGATTGTGAAATATCTATTTTTCCATCCACACATCCATCCTCGCCACCACCCCTGTGTTCCATCTTGGCGCGTTCATACCCCGCTCCTGGCTCATCTCCTTGGGGCTGAAGGGCTTGTGAAAGTTTCCTGTTTACAGGCCCTTTTGCCCACTAAAATCAGCTACAGATTCACATTAATTTCTGCTTGTTGCTGTTGTACCCCAGCCAATGAAACAGTGTGTGACCACCGCACAGCCCTATCCACTTTGGAGCGGAGGCTGCCAAGGTGCCGTTTAACCCTCTGTGCTGGAGAGGGCAGGCACATATAACTCTTCCTAATGTATTGTCCCTCGTACAGGCTTCGACAACCCCTTCTACTTGTGCGGTGCTATTCATTACTGCTAATTTGACGTGTTTACGGCCTGCCTTCCTTATATTAGATACTTAAAGGAATCGATTGGGCTTAAATTGAAACACCTACAGCCACACAAACATGTCAATACGGAGATGAGTGCTTAATCTCAAGGACCAAGGAACTTCTGTCCGGGGGGAGGAAACTGTGCATGTCTAATTTATGTATGTATCCCAATTACGCTCGAGCGTGTGTGAGCGTGTTGAAGAAGCTCTCGCTCGTGGGATATACAGTTCTGTACTGTATCGAGGTAATACCTCCTAGTTTGGACACATGCGACGTGTGATATGGACCTTTTTGTGAATGAGTTCGTCTGCAGGGAGGGAGATAGGATAATAGAGATCCTACATGACTTTGGAACTCTGGGAGTCATTATGTGAGGACATGAATTTGGCACTTTGTAACCTCCATAAACAGCGAGGTGTGATGGAGGCGCTGTGTGCGCGTTTATTTGTGTGTACGTGTGAGTGGAGAATAATACAACCATTATTATCACACACTACAGCTATTATCTGTTAGGTCATTGACTATTTTTAAATAGACATCCACAAAGAAGCGCCTAAAATATAATGAAAAAGGTGGGGAAATATGATAGCGAACACCTACGGCTACTATGGATGCAATAGCTGTCTGTGTGTGGTGTAGTGTTGCCTCAAACCTGTCTAATGGCTTCCAGACCTGCAGGTCAGCTGCGTGTTTCTCCATCATTTTGACGTCTTGGCTGTACTATTGGACTCAATCTAATCACGGTGCCTAAATGCCCTACAGGCTTTACAGTGTGGTGTTGCTGCTCTTCACCTTTATTCTGAATTCCACTGAGAGAGAAGCCAGGTTCGAGTCTCATAGGCACTATGCAGTACCGTTTTAAAATTACTTCCTCATCGTCATGCTGCTGTTTGGCACTTTTTGCGGATCGTTTGTTGTTGTTTTTTTGTCTTGGAGTGAATGGTGTGGGGAAAATTGTGCCACAATGAGTCGATTTTATATGCTTTATGGATTTATTTTCATGAAAATAATGATAAACGTTAGATTCTTTCCACCACCGATTCACAGCATGAGGAAACCGTTCAGAAAGGCAAACACTCTGAGCTGATTTTTATAATGAACTAGAGGGCAGTAACTCTTCCACCTACCCCCACCCCCGAGGCCAAGCTCTCTGTAGCCCACTTCCATTCTGTGTTTTTCTTCTTCTTTCTTTCTTTTTCAGCTGGGTGGGGGGCATCCAGAGGAAGCAAAAAATGGAGAGCGCAGCACATATTTCAGATGTATGAAGTTTGGACACTCCTTGCGTTCCAACATGAGAAAGAAAGAGAAAAAATCCTCATCTGGAAATAATTAGACTTTTTTTTTGTCGTTCTCTCAGTATTAACGCAACATGACAGCCTGTAAGCATTTTTGTGCCATATTTCAAAGTTATGGTTTATAAACATCTGGTGAAGCTCTCTCGCGTACTCCTGGGAAATAGGGATCTTTTTTCCACATTGCGCTCTGTTTGTGTTGGGCTTGAGGAGGTGAGAAAGTCCAGCGATGTAAGGGGCCGTTGTTCTGTGCTGGATGGGGAGAGGGAGCAGGGGGCAACGGGTGGGAGATGTATTAAAGATTACTTTTCAGAACTAGTTGCTTAAAAAAATGAATTATAGATCTCAAACAGTGTAGTTTTTACTGACTCAAAAACATAAATTGCAACCAGTATATTTGATTCCTGAACAAGTGACTCTTACGAGCCATTAAAGCACGATAGATAGATAGATAGATAGATAGATAGATAGATAGATAGACAGATAGATGACTACTAGTTGAAAGACTTGCTGAAAAATAAAAATTCCTTTCTTTTGCAGAACACAGAAGATATTTTGAAAAATGTTGGTAACCAAAATTTAAAAAATCACAAAAAATAAAATAATAAAAATCCACGGAAGAAAGAGGGTCATACAGGTTGGGAATGGCATGAGGGTGAGTAAATAATAACATAATTTTGATTTGATTTTTTTTTTTATTACAGAGCCTATATTGTTGATGCCAGTCATTGGATTGCATTCATTGTTTCTAAAAAGAATGTGAACTACAGCCAAAATTGTTTTACATTTATTGTTGAAAATATTTATTTATTAAAAGTAGGCCTAATAAAAAGGAACCGGAATCGTTAAAACACTTTACGATTCTCATCTCTACTTCACACAGCATTGGGTTACATTTCTCATGTATGTCATAGTACTCTGTGTATCATTTTCTTGCTTCTCACATAAAAATGCAACCCCTAGATTGACCGCTTCACTTTCACATATTCTTGTGCAATAGGAAGGTTTGTATTTCATATGCATGATTTTGCCAGATGCTCCGGTGGTCCTTGCTTGTGGAGAAGTACTCTGTCTATTTTTGAACCTCCATCTTGTAAAGTGCTCATGGGAATATTTGAAAAGTCATGCTTCTTGTAAAGAAATACCCTATATGTATTTGACAATAGTTCTCTTTCCTTTCACCAGCAACAAAGGATACATTGATTATGCCTCTAAAAGAAAGTCTGTCCCACAGTGGACCAGTGTCTGATGTGTTTTTCTTGGCGAGCTCAAGTTAAACTTGTGTCATTCACTCAGCATATTTTAACAAATTAGAAACATTAGAAACCCAAGCCATAGTGATGTTTTGGTTTCGACATTTCAGTTCCACAATTACATTTTAAAACATAACCAAATTGTTTGACAGCAGAATTGAACAACTTAAAACAACTATCTATATTTGAAACACATGCTTTTGGAATTAAAACTCACAGCACCATTAAGGTAATGTGAACACTTTCTGCTTTGTCATATGACCGGTGTTAGACATATGTATTTTTCCCTCTGTAATAAAGAGAACTGTTACAGTCCATACTAACAGAGGGGGTTCAGGCTCATATTTCCATGCACTTTAGCTGAACTAACGTGTATGCACTTCCTTTATGAAAGCTGCCTAGTATCACTGACACACCCACTTAAACACTCAACTCACAGTCGATCGCACAGAAATCGAGAGAAACAAAGCATCCCAGTCTCTTTTGAGGAACAACATCCTAACAGCAATGAGAACGCTCTTTGTCAGTGCTGTTTTCTCATCAGGAGTGACCTGTTTTTCCTGGCCCTTTTATAAAGTTTGTCTTGTATTTCAGCCAGATGGACAGAGTTGGCCATGGTTAGCGCACACACAATGGCCAAAGGGATCAATTTCTTGTGTGCTTCCATATTTAGCCTTTCATCTATCAATAACTCTCTCCATACCTCTTTGCACACTAGCGTCCTTAAATTAAACTTCCTTTTGATATGGATGTGGAAGTGTTTATTTTTTTCTTCTTCTTCTTCAGGATGCTTGTCCTGATGTCTCCAGAGCAGTCTTTATTTTTGTTTTAGACTGTTGAGAAATTGTATCTGAATGGGCAGCACTCGGCGCCTGGTCCGGGAAATGTCATGCCCCTTACCATAGCCGCCTGTGAGCTTCAGTATAAATATTGCGTCAAAATCAAATCAATTTGAGTGCAATTTAAGCCCGGATGATTGTAACCACTCTAAAACAAACCTGTGTGTGTGTGTGTGTGTGTGTGTGTGTGCGTGTGATCTGAAATATGTACACACATGTGCTTAAAGACAGGGGGCGCTCAGCCAAATTCCTTTTCTAAAACACATTTCAGTACTATATTTGATATTTACTGATTTTTCCAACACTACATAAATCTGTGAGCTATAATTACGATAGTAACATGCTATATTAGTCTGTCACTCAGTAAGCTCTCTGTATCCCTCAGCCTCCTTTCTCCCTCTCTCTCTCTCAACTGAATGCCAAACAAAAGCACCTTAATGTGCTGGGAGAGAGAGATTATGGTGTTTTTATTGAGAACATGTGGAAATAATTATCTTGTAATCTCCAATAATTGTAAGTCTGATATAAGGACAGGCTGGAGTTCATTTTCACTAACATCTCGACTGATTGAGTTATTATATCACATTTATGGTCCAAGAAAATGATGTGGTCATTTGTATGAAAGGACCATTAAAATGTTTGTAGGAACTGGCGAAGATGGTCGTGTTGAACAAGTTAACATGTATTGCAAACAATATTGTCCATGTACTTTCAGTCAACCCGCTGTGCTGATTTTCTTTTTCCAAGTCACTTCCTATTTTTTATCCCTCCCTTCCAGTGACAGAACATTCTCTGAGCTCAAGGTTAAAGGGAAATGTCAACTAATCAGAGCTTATATTAAATAAGGAACTCTTGGCCAGCCAAGAGACTGGTTCTCATTAACCTACAATAATAGTTAATCCAATAATAACAATTCTGAACTTAAGATTCAGCTTAGTCTCGTTCGTTAACATTAGCAAATCATTCGGACCAATTTAGTGAACTGGACTAAATGATTCTTTGAAAAGATCTATCTGACTCAATAGAACAATTCATTCATGAATCAGACATCGCTAGGGTGGTTATCAAGATTTCCAGTGAATAACGACTTATATTTTAGCCTGTTCCTGAAATATTATATATATATATCTTTTAATATTTTATCATGCCTTATAAATAAGGTAATAATCAAAAGTAATATGAAAACTACATTTTACTAATCTGACATCAGTGTTGGGGAGTAACTAGTTACATGTAACGGCGTTACGTATTTTAATTACAAAATAAATGTAACTGTAATCAGTTACAGTTACTAAGAAAAATTGTGTAATTAAATTACAGTTACTTATGAAAATGCTAACGATTACAAAGGGGATTACATTTGAATATTTACACACATCCACATACAGATTTAATTGATTTCTTTCCCAAATTGCACTGACTACTCTGAGACATACAGCCCTATAATTTCCGCGATGCGGAAAACAGACTGGTTATCCAGTCATAAAAACATCTCAGGTTACTTATGTAACCATGGTTCCCTGAGTAGGGAATGACTCGCGACGTCACTTCCTTAGTCCGCTTCCACGGCAAGTCAAGCCTTGCCATGGCACGATCCATAACCTCCAAGAGCTCGTCATATGCAGGGCAGAAGGATTGGGAAGGCTCAGCCTCAGCTTCTTCGCCCTCCTCATCCATTTCCTGCTCTTCCTGGGCTGAACCCAGCAGAGCACTGGCCCCTGGATCAGATGATGTTAAAGAGAGAACATCATCCTACAGCGGCTGTCTCTCGCCCGCCGCCGATGAGCGTGAGAGGGAAAGCCCCTCTCTTAACTCATTGGCCAGGTCCACCTGTGATCCCCACGAGCTCACTCTCCTCCGTGCCTCGGCAGCGGCGGGGCCTGAACCGCGGGAAGCAGATGGCTGCCCCCCTTTACTTGAAAAGAGAGACAAACGAGAACGGAGCT
>NW_015554082.1:1114225-1119581 GCF_001515605.1 Sinocyclocheilus anshuiensis | reverse complement strand
CCAAAAAAAAAAAAAACATGGTTACTGTACTTTTACTATAATAAAAGCATGGTTAATTTTTGTAAGGGAAAAACATGACTCATGTTCAGTATTAGGATTTTTCTATAAAGATATTGTAGTGATGTACTAATTTTGACATGTAGGCTATTTAGAAAGTATAGTTTTGTTAAATCTTGAGTATTAAAGTCATGTGAGAGATAGATATCAGGGCAAAATAAAGAGACTGAAAAGAAAAATGGAAGTGACGGTGCAGTTCAGGAGAGAACTTTTAATTATTTTGCATGTCCCCAACTTAAGGATTTAAACCTCTTTTATGTGAGGTCCATACAAAAAAATAGGGTTGTCCATGTTTCAGAATTTGTTGTGGGTGTATGAGTGTGAGATTTCCACGCCCCTCGTGGAAATTAATGGCGCAAACATGCGGTTTCATTTACTACACATAGGCCTACTGAAGCTCGCAGTGTTTTTTAGCCTCTGCCGCCTCAATATATGAGTACATCAACACATAAACATAATCTCTAGAACTTCATGAGCATTTTACTTATTTTGAGAAAACTATCGTCATATCATATACAAAGAGACACCAATGTTTTATGCTTTTATTTATTATTATTTTTTAATTAACTATTTTTTCCCAAACCATTGTTAGATGCAGTGTTTCCTGTCGTTTTTCAAAAAAGGTTTAAAAAAAGTAAACTATTTCTTAGGATTTTAAATCTGCATTGAACTTCAGATCAATCTCAAAGTAAAAGGTGGTACTAAAGTCTGATTTTGTGGTGGATGTGTTCAAATTTGATCATCTTAATTCAAGTGATGAAGGATTTTGAAAGTCTGACAGTGTTGAGCACTTCTGTAAGGTTAACCCTCCAAGGTGTAAATGTTTGAAATTGATTAACAGTTGCAAATAAACATTCATTAGAAATTTAGAAAAGTAATCAAAAAATAATCAAAAGTAATCAGTTACATTACTATAATAAAGTAATTGAAAAAGTTACACTACTATTACATTTTAAATAGGGTAACTTGTAATCTGTAACCCATTACATTTCCAAAGTAACCTTCCCAACACTGTCTGACATGCACTGCTAAGATGACTTACTCTAGCTGATATTGCGTGATCTTAATGACGCATGAAAATTGCCCTTATTTCGCCCCTCCTTACCATGGTCAATTTGCAACAAATGCATTGGAACACTTTACTATGAGTATAATGTAGACAGATAATTACACAATATCAGCCCTTCATTACTCCACCTTAACCAGGACTTAATGAGAAATTCATTACCCATTTCCACATTTCCCTGCTGCCCATGACTTCAAGGCATACACTCAGCATACATTATCTCTTCTTCTGCTATCAACAGCAAAATCCTCCACCTCTCTTTTTTCTTTCTCTCTCTTTCCCCAGTAAAGATCAGAGAATTATTTGCCAGCATGAATGCTAAACAAGAGAATAGAGTTTAACTTTATCCAAAGCAATGTTGATATCACACTAATTCTGATGAGTAGCAAATGAGGAGTATTACCGATCCAGACTCAAAAGTTACACTACTATAATTTTTGTAGATGCTTGTATGCTTATTTATGCCTTACGATTCACAAATTTGGAGTCAGATTTTTTTTTAATAAATTAATACTTTTAATTAGCAAGGATACATTAAATTGTTTAAAAGTGACAGTAAAGACTTTTACATCGTTACAAAAAAGATTTTTTCAAATTCTGTTTCTGAAGGATCACGTGACACTGGCGACTGGTGTAATGGTTGTTGAAAATGTAACTTTGCCGCCCAAATGAATAAATTACATTTTAAAATATATTAAAATAGAAAATAATTATTTTGAATTTTAATGATATTTTACACGATTACTGTTTTTACTGTATTTTTTTACTGTTTTTTTTTTCTACAGTTTTATACTTTTAAACAAATAAATGTCTTGGTGTGCATAAGTCTTTTAAAAGTGTTCAAAAATTTTATTGACCCTAAACTTTTGAATTGTAGTGTATACATTTTATAAAACTAAACTGTAAAATATATTATATATAAGAAACCAAAATACCCTTTCAAACTGATCAACAATGTTTAGATCTAGCTTGAGTGATATAGCATTTACAAAGTTGCAAGAAAAATTATGAAAAGCTTTTCTGGATGTCTGCCTAAATTGCTTATACAATTTGAACTAAATCACAACAATAGACAAGCACAGTCTGCTTAATCTTAAGAAGTGTTGCCTTTTTTTTTTTTTGACAAAATTGTAAAAGCCTTGATGTCTATGGCAAGACAAACTAAGTGGAGAAAGTTCATTATGGCTGCTGCTTTTTATAGTAGTGGGCATCCTGCAAAGATGACTGCAATATCACTACTTATAATACTTATTATGTAAATGATCTTATATTATTATATTCTAAATATTCTAGGGACAGATAAAACCAAAGTCAAGTTGTTTCAATAAAAATTGCACTGCACACCAGTGTTTCATCCCAAATGTAAAGTACTGTATGGTGGAGAGGCCATGATAGTTTTATGGCTGCCTCAGGGTCTGGACAGCTTGCTATCATCGACAGAACACTGAATTCCCATGTTTATCAGGACATTTGCAGGAGAATGTAAGGCCGTCTGTCCACCAATTGATGCTTAAATAAAGTTGGGTAAGCCAACAACACAGTTACCCAAAGCATATAAACCAACAACAAAATGTCTTCAACAGAAATGACCTTAACACAATGCTCAAATGCTTTGGCATAATCTCAAGAGAGTTATTCACACCTCATATCCCAATAATATTGCCGATAGTGAGTTTTGTAAATAGAAATAGCAAAAAGTCTTCCTAAATGTTGCTGCCAAATAGTCCACGGGTTCACATACTTTTGCACTGTGAATGTTTATATGGTGTATTCACTAAAGACATGAAGATGCCATTGTTTGTGTGTTATTTAAGTAGATTGTGAAAAACACTGAATCAAATTTGTGAACAAATAATTTAGTGATTTTGTAAACTGGATCAACGGATTCACCAAAATCCTACTCGAGAGATCCTACTCAAACAAATGATTGTTTCATGAATCAGGCACTGCTACTTCTCTCTTGCAAATGTTTTCAGTGAAAATCTTTGAAAATCTTTTTTCTTGTTGTTTTTGCATTCTTTTTGAACCTTGAAATGTTTCTAATAATGCAAGTAAATGTTCACATACTTCTTCCTGCAACTGTAGCAGCCAAACCAGGTGCACTCAATCCTCAACCTCATGCCAAAACTTATGCTCATTATAGTAGGACTCAGTTGTGCCAATGTGAACTACATATTTCATATATTTTATTTGGCTTTCTCTTTATCAGTTTTCATCTGACGGATTGGATCAAAAGTATAAAAAATAAAACCCTTCCCGCTCACTGATCCTGGATTTTGATACATTAGCCTGTGAATGATAGGCCAAACTCCTTCCTTAATTGCTTTTTTTCTTGTAGTGTCTCAATTTATTTCTGAAAAGCCAAAGCACATACTCTGCTTTTTTATGATGGATGGTGCCGCAGAAGAGGTTCAGCTCCAGGAAGGCACGAGGTGCTGTGATTAACGATGCTGCATGGAGTCCCACCGGAGCCCCGGAGGATGATACAGTTGTGTAAAAACAGCTGCTTCTGTGAGGAGATAGAGGGCTTCGGGCAGGAGGCACACCACGGACCTGTCAAGATGGAAACACGAGCAACAAGGGGTGAGCTGCACTGCTTGAGAAAGGTTGGAGAACAAGAGGAGGCTGAAGGTCAGAGGAGGGAAATTTGATCCAATGTTAGACTAAGGGCGATTATAGTGAGAAAAGCAGAGGGATCTCAACACAAAGGAATTTATGCAACAAACTCAATAATGACACTTCAAAAGTGTCTGCAGTGCACTGGCCAGATATAACTACTGTATATACTGTATAGTCAAGGTGTTTCGTGCACACCGTTATATTTCGTTATATTTTTCCGATTATATCCAATCATCTGTCACACAGACAGGGCAAGTGTTTTTTATGTCAGACCTGAACATGCTGAAGAAGTGAAGTGACAAAATCATTCTGTATGTGATTCAATTCTGTGATTTATTGCTATAGTTGTGGTTTGAACTTTCCTGTTCTCATATAATTACAATGATTTTTAAAACTTTATAGTTATCGTTAGTTACCGTCCTTGGTGTGAACAGGCCTTGACTCCATCTTAATGCCCCCAACCACTGCTAAAAAGATGTGTGTCAATGCATGATGCATTATGGAGGTCTGACTCATTAGACGGTCTGTTACTACAGATTTTAGCAGTGAATATTTTATCAAAGTGAGAAGTCAATATTATTGTAGAACACAGTATTGGACTTTTAAAAATTAAAGGTAACGTAAAATATGTCTTTCTTACAATCTATATTTCACTCCATCTCTTTTGCTCACACTCAGTACCTAATGAGAAAACAAGAGAAGAGAAGTTCACTTTCTCAGTATGAACTAACCATATCATAAAAAAGTACAACATTTCTAACATTTACAATCACATATACATATGTGTGGCCTATGCATTTTAAATTCTCCCTGAAGTGGCACAATTTCACTTAATAAATTCTGCTCATTCCTTGTAGACATGATCTCTTGTTACCAAGCACTGAGAAAGTAGCAAATAAGGGGAAAGGGAGGGAAAGGTGTCGTTCATTAAAGCCTGAGCTAGGTGCTTCAGAGTTGAGAGACGTCCTGACGGAGCATGCTTACAGACATGTAAATGAGTGGGTAATGGTTGTCAGGTCCTGACAGCTTTAAACAGCCTTTTAGTTTGCTGAGCTTATCTGTCATAAAAAAAACAAAAAAACATTTAGAGAGCAGGCACAGACAGCTGAGGAAGCACAGCACATCATTATCAGAAAATGGTGGGATTCTCTCTCTGTCGGGCCGTGCATCTGAGACTCACCCCCGGCCGTGCAAACAGTGCTCTGCCTGTCAAGAGAACAAGACATGCACTGCCACAACCACGGTTTTTTATTGCCAATCACATACTCGCGACATCACCTCCACCCAGGGAGCATGTGTAAGACCGAGGCGGATTTGTACTTATGCAACACACAATCATACAACTGCCTTATCAGGATGTGATGTATGTCAGGGCTTTTTTATCTCCTCCTTTATGTGATTAACATGTTCATCCCTTTTTTTGCTCTCTCACATCTGTTTCCTGTTTTCCTCTCTTTCTTGTAACTTTCTAACTATTGGAATTGCGGTGTATGTGTGGGGAGGAGTGTTAAACTAAAGAAAGATGTTTTTTTAAAAATGTAATGTGTTACGTATTGCACACTTGTATACTGTCAAATTTATTATTCTTTACACGCACGCACGCACGCACCCACC
>NW_015554082.1:1104902-1114215 GCF_001515605.1 Sinocyclocheilus anshuiensis | reverse complement strand
CTGTCTGTCTATCTATTAGATCTGGATAAAAATAATAGAAGTCAGTGGGGAAAAAGTGTGTGTTTGTGAAAATATTTAGCTATAGTTTTATATAAATGAAATGTATAAAACAAATATGTCAAAATCTTTCTTTGGAGACTCTCAGGAACATTCAATTCAGTTGAAATAACCATGGATAGAGCTAGAACTAAATACTGTTTTGCAGTTCTCTTTAATTATTATTATTTTAAATTTGCAAAACATTTTCAATAAGAGTTGAATAGGTTAGGGTGAGTCTGTAGAAGAGTATGTATGTGCTTATTTAGAAAAAAATATATAGATTTGAAGAGAAAGTGTGCTAATGATGCTCAGAGACAAGAAATAAACAAGCAGCAAGAGTTTCTTTTGAAACTCATTTCAAAATGAGTTTACAATTGTGCCTTAAGGATATTGTGATCAGTACCATCTAATAGTCTGAATCACTCCAGTCCCACGGCCCAACGACTTCAATACCAGACGCACAGAAAACTCCCACAGGTCCCTGAGGTCCAAGTCTGTAAGATGCAGGTTGCTGTGCTCTCTAAGGTCACTGCAGTTAACCTCTGTTCAGTGTCTAGTCTGCAGAATCCAGCTGCCCCCTTGGGAAAAACAGGAAAGGCAAGAGAGATAGAAGTTGCTTGTGACACCTGTCCATAACTCCTGTGGCACTGACCGAACGCCCGGCCAATGAAAACACCGTCTGAACGCCCCACATAAATGAGAAGCTGGCTGATGGAATCGAAAGGGAGTGAATGATGTGGGGGCGCCAGAATGAACTTTGTCAGGTCATTTAAACTGCTTTGTTTCCCAAAAAAAGTCCCAATTTACAGCAATCACGGCCCTAGTAGCTGCAAATCAAACACGGCGAATGAGAGATTTGGAAACAAAGAGTTAGTGGAAACAAAGACGGAGAAGACTAAAGGGAGGAGGGGGCGAGAGAAAAATGGAGAATGGGAGCGAAAGACAGATTTGACTTTAATGGAAGGAATTCAGCTAGGGCATTTTCTCGCTTTGCATTCATTTCAGTTCATCATACATCCACTTTGTTTTACAGAATACATCCACAGTGTTTTAATGAAAGACATTGTGTCTAATTTCGTCCGTCGGTGTTTCATCTGCCTCTTCAGAATGCTGATTGCAGTTTGATGAATGTTTAAACTGTTTAAACCGTATTGAAGGGCCCAGAATTAAGGGCTTTAGAATAATAGAAGCACTCTGGTGGGTTTTGCGAGGCCCTCCATTAAATAAACATCTGGCTCTTCCATTCAGCAGCATTATTCATGCCATAGGACGGAATTGAGATCTTCCTCTGCTCTCGTTCTGTTGCTGTTCCGCCACGGGCAGCTCACTGTGTCACCGCACAATGAAGTCATGTACGTTTCTACCATTCAAACGCAATGCAGCGTGTGCCAGAGGCTCACTGCCACGGTAACAAGAGAAATTGGCATTGCTCCAGATTGCGAAAGGACCATAAATTGGCTGCTTAAGAGCTTTGTTTTTACAGGAAGCTCTTGCCTGAGATGTTGTAAAATCCACTACGGGCCCTGTCAACCCCTTTATAGTATAGGTCTCACCTTAAAAATACATCACTGTATCGGGGCTGTCAGGTAGAGTTACATAAATGCCCACATGACCCCGACTCTCTGCCAACAGAGACAAGCGTATATTGAGAGGCTCATACCAGGAGCTTACAGTATTATTCTCATGCGATTTCATCCAATGTGCATCCAAGAAGCAAACCAGGATAGAGAAGGTAAACTCGCCAGAAGAATGAGTGTGATTTTGGATTGAATTGGCCACATTCCACAGAAAGATGAATATGAATGACAGAATGAAGAATTTACAGGCTTGTAATAAAAAAAATCCAACACGGATAATGCATTCTGGAAAATGATGTATTATTAATAAAAAAAAGATATATATATAGTTTATTCCAAATCATGAATGAATAAATCTACCTATACATTCATTCATCCATCTGTCATTCTCTAAAGCCTAGCCTATAACTTTCAAAGACATTCAAATTTGGCCTTGGCAAGCTTTGCTTTTAGTTAAATGTTATATGACAGTTTATATGCTGTTTAAATTCCAAATCTCAGTTCATTTGATTTTACTTGCAATGCAAACGTAAATTGCATTTCTCTATCCTGCTACCTCATGAATTGAGAATTGAATTAAGAATGCTGTTTAAATTCCAGTTCTGAATTTCACACAACTCTAAAACTACAAATTTATTAATTGGTGAACTTATGTTTTATTGTAAAGTCTGTGCTTGTTATTTATAAGGGAATTTTTCGAGGCTTGTGTACTAACATATATTCATTTCAAATAAAATTTAAGTTCTACAAGTGTTGCATGTTTACCTTGTAGAATTATACCAGTAATAAGAAATGTATGACAGTAACATTATTTATTTTATTTTATTTTTTAAAGAAATGATGAAGTCACTGTCAAAAAGTATCACTTGTCAAGCAGCAAATTGCTAATGGAAATAATAAATAAACAAGCAGTTAAACATGATCTGAGTCAAGTATCACTGAGTCAGTGATTGCCAAAATAACTTGAAAATGGCACATTGAGTCAAAAAGATTTCCAACGTCTTGTTACAGCAAGATTTTATTACATTTTATATGTGTATCAGGTGCTATATTGAACATGTATTCTAAACAAACAAACATGTTTAAGCTAAATGTATTAGCAAACTTGTAATAATAAAATAAACTCAATTCCAGGTTACTGGCTTTCTGTTCGGCATGTTTTTCTCTTTCCAGTTTTCCACCTCAGTCATTCATTGCAGTGGAATAGGAGAGACAGCTGCGTCATGATGACATTGGCTGCCGGATCTAAAGTATGGGGGCTTTTGGGTAATGTCTTTGTCATGATGGCTCAGTCACCACTTGCACATAGTTTGTCAGTGGCGCAGAGACACATGTGGCCCGACTACTCCAAACAAAGTTTTAAAAAGAGTGGTTCTTGATAGCTGGCTCACTGTGAGGGCACAACTGAAGGGGGAGCACAGATAAATTCTGCTCTGACTGACAGGTGAATAGCCAACCTGTCAAACATGGTGAAACCCTGTACCAGGGGACATCTGCTGGCAGCATGGGAACACACAACTGTTGAGCAAATATGTCTCAATTAGCCTGATAGGGGCATTAGGGCTGGCCTCATTTCTGCCTGCATACAAACTGTTCCGTTACATCAGCTCGCAAAAGTTAGTGTGTGAATTAAGTTGTTTGAGGTGATTATAAAATGTTGAATGTTGATACATTTGTTGAAGAAAATAAGGTAAATAATACTACAAAAAATAATACAAATATATTTATATAAATGTATTTTATTGTACAATTGTATAAAATAAAATTGTATAATAAAGTACATTTATAATAATAAAAATCTAGATTTTATTATGTAATGTATAAAATTACATATTTCTTTGATTTATTGGGTAATATTGTGACGTATTATAGGCTAAAAATTCTAAAATCGAATAAATATATAATGATAGTAAATGTAGATATTTAATTAGCATATTTCATTTTACTGTGAAATTTATTCTGACACATATTATAGGATGAAATAAAATAATAAAAAATAAAATTGTATAGAATTTAATTATTTTACTGTGAAACATTATTCTGACATGTTTTATAATCTTAAGTACAATAATTAAAAAATATGAAATCTATAAATAAATATATAATTATAAATATATATTTTATTTGCATATTTCATTTTTCCTCTGAAACTTATTCGGTTACGTAATGCATATTTAAATCTATATATAATTATAATATATATTATATTACAGGCTCTTCATATGTAATTATAGGCTCTTCAAAACCATTTGAATTCTTTGAACCACACAACATGCTTATATGCATTGTTACCACACAAGTAAATGCAGGTGGGCTTCAGGGACAGACTTGTAAGGGCATATCAAATGAATTAGTAAGCATTAATACATTATGAGCGCTGTTCTGGCTCACTACAACATGTTGGGGCAGGGAGCTAATGGGCGTAAATGATTTCCATGTCTCACCGAGGGTACACAAGCACTCCTCCTTGTCAACTGGGAGCGATTTTGTAACCCATACTGTTGCAGCGCCGTAATGGAAGATGGCTGGGTGAAACCTTGGGGTCCACATTAACCTTTAAAGTGTTGGCCCAAAGCTGAGGAGAGGCCGTACAGGAACAGAGTTAATGTACCAGCTTCCATGTCCCGGCCCGGGAGGGGTCTGCTGAAAGACTGCACGCACCAGCTGCCCCCTGCTATTTTTGAAGGGGCATTTGTCCCATCCTTATCCCTCGCTGGCTGACTCAACTGAAAAACACAAGTCCATAACTGTGCCAAATCCAGCCGTTACCTGCGCTTAGCAAGGCACCTGAACCTGTTAACCCTGTTAGCCTCCACTCATATGAGAGAAATACAGCACTTCTAGAGGGACTTTTTCACAGGTTTTGGTGTCTCTATGTTCATAAACCTGCTAGTGCTAGTCTATTGGAGTCCCTTGTTTTCCACTTAGGTACTTTAAGGTACAAATATGCACCTTTAGGGGTAAATAAGGTACAAAGGAGTAACTTAAAAAAAAAAAAGAAAGGTACTGCCCCAGTGTCAGCTTTTGTACCTTTTGGGGCATAACCTGGAAGAAAATTTGAACAATTTAAACTCTGAATGCACCATTTTTTGCATTCTTCTAATTGTGAGGATGCACTGACTACAAACAAACCACAATTTGCACTGCAGCAGAGCTCTGGTGGCACATGGGCACTTCAAATCTGTCAGCGTTCTGAAATGCCAGCGATTAATGCCGTGGCATGATTGCGCCATTTTTCAACTAAAAAAGGTCCATTGCACGTAAATAAATAGCAGAGCCCTGGCTGGAATTATAAAAATGTCACCACAAACCAACAAGTGCCGCTGATGCATATAAAGCCGTTTTGTTTCGAGAAGAATGGGGAGGAAAATGTGATACTTAAGAGTCATTAAAATTGTATGATGTTGTGCTGCACGCAAGTCAAATATGACTTCTCTGTTCACTACAGAGGGAGAACATAAACAATGCCGCCTGCCACACAGCACGGTCCATAAATGTCTCCAGAATAATGTTTACATCTCAACTGATCTGTCATCTGCAGGAGCCCCTGCCCCATCATGTGCCTCACATGCCCTCAGCCGGACGTGCCATAACTAAAGATACTGACAGAGGATTCTTTGTCACTGCACCAAATATTTTCAATAAATCAGTAAGTCAGTATTGTGGTAACATATAAATATTTTCCTCGAATGATACATAAAAGATCATTTGTTTTGGTTTATTTCAGTGCTTGTTTGTAATAAACTCTCTACTTAAATTAGTTTAGTGGAAAAGAATGGAAATGCAATGCTAGGAATATTGTTTATTGCCAATACACTTGTAAAATATTTTTACTGGCTGTTATGGGAGAATAATATTAAACCCCAAAAATGTGCATAATCTATTTTGGATGTTGTGTAAATAGGATATCAGATATAGGCTTTAGATCAAAAAGCAACATACTGAATTGTAAAGGCTGATAAGTAGCTAATCTACAAGTGATTTCCATTGTGCAATAACACATTTAGAGTTAGGGTTGACCTGAAACATCGTTTTACAGAATCACAAGCAGAAAATGTTGTAGGCTAATATGTGTTCGGACATTCATCAACATTGTTTCTTTATTTAGGCTATTCGTTTTACTTTGATTTATTTTATTGATTCGCCTATTAGCAATTCACATGCACATTTTTGTTGCCGTAAGCTGTAAAGTGTTAGGTGCACTCACTATTCACTGCAATGTGTGTAGTAAAATCCACTGATGAAGTACCACAATTTTACTTAAGCACTCAGTTTAAGACACACAGCCTGACCAGACGATGACAGACAGCGTCAATACAGGACACGATTCCTAGTAGCTCTATGCTGCCCTCTTTTGGCTTGATGTGATCATGTCATCCAAGGGTCACAGCAAAAAAAATAAAAGATAGTGGACATTAAGCATATTTAACTATTTTAAATATTTAAGTTAAATTATTATTACATTTATTACAGTTATTTAATAATGATTATTAAATTATTATAAAAAATAACCAGTGCAAACTTCATCATATTTAATCTTTTTGTATGACCTAATACCATAGGCTGTATAATACATTATAAAAAAATAAACAAACAAATGCTCACTGTTCAACATCTTTGTGATACTCTTCTAATACATACACAATTATTTTATTTATTTAAAAATATTTTTTGTATATAGTAATATAATACTAATGTAATATATGCGTTTATATATATATATATTTATATATATATATATACATTTAATATGAAAATAATGTAAGCAATTTATTGAAAATTATTATTGTTAATAAATTGTAAATAATTATAAATAAATGAATGAATTAATTAATAAATAAATAAATAATTGTAAAAAAATAAATAATATTCACTGTTTAACATCTTTCTAAAATCCTTTTATTCATAATTTTTATCTTTGATTTATTCATTTATTAATGTATTTGTTTTTTAGTTTGTTTATTTTAAAATATTTAATTTATATAATAATATAATAATTTATTTACAATATAGGTTTATAATATACAAACAACATAAACAAATATTCATCTTTACATAATATTTTACCTTTTGTGTGACCTAATACATTTGAAATAAATAAATAAAATTCTCACTGCTCAACATCTTTCTGAAACCCTCTAATACATGTATTTATTTATTTATTCATTAATTAAATCATTCATTCATTCATTAATTCATTAGTTTGTTTCAGAGAAAATAATTAATTCAGTTTTGTAGGGGGTAAATATCCTTTACGTAGATTTAAGAAAAAATAGAGAGGCAGTGATAACTATGTAGTGCTTTGCATACAGTTTTGGACATTGGAGCTTGTGTGGGCCTTTCAAATTCTGATTTAATCATATACATAAACCCTTACTTATCTAAGCCATCTTGGCTGTATACTTTGGTCCTTCTATAGAAGTGTTCCCTCTTCAACAGTGCTAATCTGTGCTGCTTTGTGAAACAGTGGGAATTCATTCACTCTCGGGGGCTGGAGCCTGTCCCAGTCACCCTTCTCTGAGCGCTGACAACCACTGAGCTCTTTGCCACCAACTGCCACCACGTAAAGGAGAGAAAGAAAGAGAGTTAGTGTGTGTATGTGGGAGTGAGAGAGAGAAAGAGAGCTGCTGATCCGATTTTGCACTTGTATACTTATCAGTGGCATTTAGGGGCCAGTTCCTCCTTAGTAATACAGATGGACAAAAACAGCATTAGCTGGGCTGCTGTTTGGGAGGAGTAGCAGAATAGCTAATCATGACTGGGCAGCCTCTCCCTGTGTGTTCTCCAAAGACCGGAACACAGAAGGAGTGTTCAGACGGCCCTCACAGGAACAATGGCATTTGTCCTGCTAGCATATGGGTGCAATGGGTAAATTATGTAAATGTGTATAGAGCAGCTTGTGGGGCTGTATTCAACGTGCTTTCAGACACGCATGCATGGCAGGTCACCACCTCTTCCTCACGTTCTGAATCTCTCCATTAGTGCCACAACAAAGGCTTGACACAGTTAGCAATGGATGACTGATCTTTGATATCCATGTCAGTTATTTGGGTACATTGAATGTTTCATAAAATCCAAAAGTTTGGGGTTGTTAATATTTTTTTATGTTTTTGAAAGAAGTCTCTTATTCTCACCAAGGTTTTCATGTATTTTAAAAACTTGTATTTCAAAAGCGATGACAAAGCTGAATTTTCAGCAGCCATTACTCGAGACTTCAGTGTTATGATCCTTCAGAAATCATTCTGATATGCCGATTTGCTCAAAAAACAAAACAAAAAAAACCCATTTATTATTATTATCAATGCTGAAACCAGTTGTGCCGCTTAACTTTTTCATGGAAACTCTAATATATTTTATTCATGATTCTTTGATGAACAGAAAGTCAAAAAAAAAAAAAACAGCATTTATTTGAAATCTTTTGTAACATTAAAACTGTCCTTTAATGTGCTCTTGCTGAATATTGATTTCTTTTTGAATTGTGGTGTATGTATCAGACACCTTTGTTTATCCCAGCCCTCCAAAATGAAAAGAACAATTGTTTTTGTATAAAGTCTTAGGGTTTCCTAAAACAATAAAAGATAATCCAGTCCTATCATAAATATTCACGTTCAGTGGTCATTCAGGCACCGACGTATTTTCAATGGTTAAAAATGCCCGGAAGAAAGATGACTTGATTGAATTTCACATGGATCACGACGTTACCGGCTTGTTGATGCGGAATGCGTTCACGTAATTGTTTGTGATGGGTTATGAATTACCTCTATGCTGGATAATCTCCCAAGATTACAGCAACCTGTCACAAGCATCTTTCCAGTCAAACTGTGCAGCATCATGGGAGAGAGTTTTGTCATTTTCTGTTGTGGTTCTGTCTGGTGTGACAGTGATTAAATATGAGGTTAATTTCTTCTGCCCCTCACATTACACTGTGTCCCTGCACTTACAATATTTATTCGCCTCTTCCTAATTTAAATCAGTTTTGTTTAATTTATCAGCTGCTTAAGTGCATTTGGTGCAGAGTGATTTTGTATGATTTCTTGAAATGTATAGGTTACATTGTAGTGGAGCTGTTTAAATAACTTAACAGAGAGCAGATTGCTCTGATCATTGAAAACCAAATAGTCTAAGCAACACTTTTGGCCTAAGGTAGTCTTTAATGCTAATATAGGATTTTTTCATTCCAATAGTCTTAATTGCTTCTATATGTGCAATTGGCCCGAAGAACACCATCAGCAGTGTGCATGTTTTCACTTGTTTCTTTATTAATGTTTATGTTTATGTTTTCCATTACTGTTAGTGGAAAGAGTGGAGGTATAGAAGTAAACAAATAGACAAGGTGAAGATAAATGTAGAGTATGTTTGTTCTACTGTATTAAAAGACAAACAACAATCCACTCTCTAGTCCATAATGGGAAGTGAATGGAAGCCAAACTTTTGTCACAGCTCAGAGTCTATTGACATAAAGTGGAATGTGGAATTATAAAAGACCTACAACATTCTGGTGCTCTTATAATGATATTATTGAGCTGAGAGAAGAGGGAAATGCTTACATGGTTTGATGAAACAAATGAAAGAAAATATTGAAAATGTTTGTACTGAAAAATGTCCAGTAATACACCATATATTCATATAAAGATGTCACATTCTAGTTGGGCTAGTGCCCCAGAGATACTGTGTGTGTGTGTGTGTGTGTGTGTGTG
>NW_015554082.1:1093463-1103463 GCF_001515605.1 Sinocyclocheilus anshuiensis | reverse complement strand
ATGAACATGAATTCTTTCTTGAAGAATTTGTACATGTGTCTGGATTTGTGAGAGTGTGTGTGCATGTATGTATACTGCTGTCACTCCTCCATGCTACTCGGGTCTATTAAGAAGAGCAATTAAATAGAGAATATCTTTCTGTAAGCAGTTAATGAGGTTTGGTCCCTGGAGGAGGCGGCTGATTGGCTGAGACTGTGGACTGGGGGAAGTCAAGGGCACAGTGCTAAGCAATGCATTGTCGGAGACGATGACATTATGCACCATGGGACCAAAGGACTTAAACAATATTAGTCTTTCGCTTTTTTTTCCCCAGACACAGATTTTACATTAAAGGGACAGAAGACTCTTGAAGGATGATCTTAAATATCTAAGTTTGAAATCAAATTTTCTCCAGTTTTTATACATCAGTCACTTTAGCACACAAAGTGCGCTTTTATTGTTGTCTATGTACTAGTTTACATACTGCTTTATACTTTGTAATTAATGTACATAACTGTTCCGTACATCTACTTAGACCTTTAATGTTGATAACATTTCAGTTTTTGTAAAAATACATTTGAATGAAAATTATATAAAAAAATTATTTGGTCATATAATATTACGTATCAACATATTAATATTAATATCAACAAACTAAAAAAAATGCATACACCAAACATCAAAAGTTCGGTTCTATATATTTTCAAATAGAATATGCATCACATTTCCTAACATATTAATTTAATAAATAATAGTTCCAGACAAAGTCACAGTACAACTCATGCAAACAGCAACACATGGTGTTTCATCCCTGAATGAATTAACGGTTTGTATTTAATTGGTGAATGATTCAGTTACTCAAGATTGCATTCACTTGTTTTGTTTCTTAATGAATCAAGGTTTTTGAACATATTGGTTGAATGAATTATTCAGTGACTCATTGATTAAAAACAGTCACTTGCTGCCACCTACTGTCGTAACAATGTAACCTGCAGAATTTTTTTTTTAAAAATCACTAATACACAGCCTGATAGTGTGTTAAGAACAAACAAAAACAGCATTAAGCTTAAGATTAAGACCACAATGCCAGTTTATTTAGGAATTGGTTAAATTGTTAATTATTTTGCATATTAATTGGCTATCCGTTTTAATAAACCACCAGGTAAATACTATTCTGCATCTATGCCTTCAAGCACATGTAATACATTTATTTGGATTTGGTTGACAATTCTGCATCACATATGGAAACTCTTTACCTCTTAAGATCTGTTTATATTGTTCCACTTCTAAACAACAAGTTTTTTATTCAATTGATTCCCTCTAAAACCCACGTTCATATTTACATAAGTAGTTTGACCTATAGGCAGACTGTTGACCCCCAGCATTCATTCTCTCAAGTCTCAGAATGCTTGCAGCGTTTTGGGGTCCCCACCAATCTTACATCTCCACATTTGAGTTTAATTGCCCCTGTAATTGCCCCTCTCTTGTTGGGCCTGTAATAGTAGTAGGTCTTGGATATTGGCAGGGGCGGCTCACTGTAGCATGGTTAAAACAACCTTAGTGTCTCCTCGTTCTGGAACTGAGAGGGTCTACTTACAATGGGAACAATGTTGCATCGATGTAATCATACACTACTTTCCCATTCACCTTTTAGCACCTTCCACCATTCAACATTGTCATTACAAAGAGTAAATGAGTATCCGCATTACAGAACGACATTACACTGAATTAATGGTTGTTTTTTTTATAATCACGAGCATAAATGGAACGATAGTTTGCCTCATTATCTCATTTTTCAAAGCTTTGTAATTTTGGCCCAAGTTCAACAAATTACATTTTTACTTCTCATTCCCACTTCTTCCATGCACTCGGAATTCCCAAATCCCTTCCCTCTCTGATTACCATATCATCTCAGCCCCTTCTCCCCCACCCCCTCCCTCTCCTCTTCTCTGTCAGTAAAGCTGCCCCATTAGCCCCTTTGCAGGAGTGTTAAGAGTAATGGCCCTGCCAATGTGAGAGCCAACACAGGGGAAATAACGCTTCCCTCGCCTGGCCTGGAAATCTCGGAGCAGGGTAATGAATCCTTATGAGAGCAAAGCAGGGGTATATTGTTCCCTTATATGGGGGAGGGAGGTGGGCAACGGCAAATTGAAGAAACTCACGAGCTGTTGTTGTTTTTGCAGGTCATTAAGTCTGTGTTAATCATCTCGGAGCATTTTCATAAGTTTGCGGGGGCAAATGAAGACCAATGAAGGGATGTGCTGATAGCGGGAGAAAGAAAAGTTGGAGAGGGAGGGAAAATGCACGGTATTGATCCATTTCAATGCGGCCTAAGATAACTTTTGAATCTCTCCGATCAAGTCTCCATTACTGAGGTGGTGCGCATCCATCATGCGGCCTTGACTTCGGTCAAATTTGCTCATTCTGTGTGATGATGAAGGCAAGATTCTGTTTTCCCTGACATCTTGTGTAAGCTCAATCCACTGCTAAAATGTGCACTACTTACAAATATACGTACAGATGTAGGACAAACATATATATTTTCACTTCATATTAACAGATTCAGATGGGTCAGTGCAGAGAATTACTCTGAGTTCTGTTTTATATACTTATTAGCAGCTGCATTACTAATTGAAGGCCTAATTTAATGGTGCCAACAATGAGGAAAGTGGATACGGCATTCAGAACTAACCAAGCCTTCCAACAACACTTTTTATATGCGAATTCATACTAAATAAACATAATCTATTCATGAATAAAGCCCCCCATGTACTTTACACTGCTTTTAAATATTTTCCGTGTAGAGAACGTCTAATTGTAGTCTGGCACAGCGTCTCCAGTAAACCTTGCTCAGTGAACCCATATTTCCTAACTGCAACTGACTATCTTTATTTCTCTGGCTCAATTAAACCCTGCCGTTTATGAGAAACCAACAAGATTCGAGTGACATCATTCACACTTTTCTTGTGTGTTTTTAACTCTGTACTTGCCACAAAGCATCCCATAACAAGATGGAGTTCTTATTTGTGGCCTGTTTGCCTTTTGTTCTGCGATTCATTTGTTTAATGCTCAAGGGTGATAGAGATTATGTATTCGTTGTTGGATAGGTGTAATTTCACTTTATGGACTAATTAAGTAATGGTTGTGGGTGTAGATGAAGCCCTCCCCATTCTTTCTGGAGTCTTGCCAATGGTACCTTTCCACAGCTGGGTCTTGTTTGCTTGTCTTATCTCAATTCCCCTCAGTTTTTCTACTATGGAATCCTCCTCATGCCAACAATACCACAGTCTGTTGTTTTTTTGGTTTTGGTGAATGGGGGCATTTGGGGGTGTGAGAATGAAAGTGATTTCGCATCCAAACTCCATACACCAGTTTTCATCAAAAGAGTATTATTTAAGTTGTCTTTCAAAGAGCATTCTTCTCCGGGGTCTCTGTAAACATGACATCTCCCATTTAACCCTTTCTCTACAGCTGAATAAACTTAACATGTGAAAAAGTATCTGTGAGACCAACGTCCTTGAACATTTTACGTCGCCATATTCTCCTATCTTACCTTTTTTCAGTTTATCACATTAAGATGTAACGGCTCCAGATGTTGACTCCTCTTTTTTATTCAGCTTAATTACTAATTGAATTTGCCCATAAAAGAGCAGATGCTTTCTGCTTCAGAACACAATGTCCCAGGGGCACATAAATGACAGGAACATGTTGGGAATTGGACTAAAGCACTGAGTGGATTTTAACTCATTCTATGCCAAGTCTTTGTATATTGCTGTATATGTAAGAGATTATATACAATTTACAATAATCAGTATGTGTTTGTTTACTGTAATACTCAGGAAAGACACAATTAAATATGATGCTTAAAATGTCCCTCCAGGGACGTTTTAGGCATTTTATAATTTTTTCAGTTATTTATCCTAAATTATTTTACTGCGAAACTGCGTATTATGGACACACAGCATTTTATAACTCCTTTTAGATTTGTTAAACAAAATGTTGTTGAGCGCATGTTGCCGTCTCAAGAGGCCAGTGAAAACTGTCTTTTTATAAAAGAAGACCATGGGACAGTGATCACTAGTTAATTTCTGCCGTTTATGCTGTAGCGTTTCCCATGAAAATGTGGTCAGCACATCATTTCAGAGTGGGAGTGGGAAATCTGACATTTTTATTTATTTATTTTATTCACCACACATGTTTCCAATCTGCAGAAACTCGGCATAGTTGGGTTTTTCCCCTTTTACAATGCCATTACAAAACAATGTTCATTGTTTGTGGCATTTGCTCTAATTTGACAGCTCTTGCTCCATTTTGTACCCAGCGCTGGACTGGCTATGGGATACGGGACTCTTTTCATGCTGTTTTATTTAAGGATGTTATTGTTGGCCCTTGCACAGGCCACAGTCAGCCCCTGGGTCTTTTTCCCAAGCGATAGAACCATCCACACATCATCCATCATCTGACCTCTCTCTGCATGACAGGTCACTTCTGCTTTTCCACCAGGATGCACCATGTTTGTGTATGTGTGTGTGTGTCCTGTGAGGCAGTTTTGGGACAGTAATTATAAGATGAAGTTCAGACAAAGCTCATAATGCAGATATGCAACTCTGTTAAAACGGTGGGGTTTATATGGTGTTGTAAAACCTCATCTAAATACAGTACGGTAGAGTGTCTTGCCAAGCTCTGCAAACTCTGTGCTAATTGTATACTATTATCTATAATTACAAATAGGTAGGCTATTATTTCACCTATTCACCAACTATTATTGCACCACCACAGTTCAGGGTGTTTATAATGATAACAAAGCTGAAACATACTGACTGAAATATGATTATATTATGATGAGAGGGAAAAGAGAGAAAATTATTTATGTTGTGTGACAGTGCCCCCTACTGACAGTTCAGCTCACATCATGCCAATGTTTTGGATATTGATAAAATGCTATTTTCCTCCCATCGTTTATTTTTGGCAAACAAATGAGACATTATTTTATCAGCACAAAACTTTTTGTTTTCCAATCTGAATGTTGATTTTGGGGCATAAAATCAAATATCACAGCACGGATGACTAAAAATATTCCACTTTATTTCATGGACCATTTTAGACAATGAGGCCTTTGTACATTTACAGCCAAGATCTCCCTTGCAGATTTCACTTTGAAGCCCATGCAATTTACATTTCCACTGTTTGAGCTGTTTCATTTATTTTCATTTCATTAGTATCACTCTGCTTATATCTAAGGCCAAAATAAATTCAAGACAACCATAACATATCTACCAACTTAATGTTTTGCTCCTGACATTTCTCAGATATTTTGACATTTATTCAGACATTGACTTTTACAGAATATATATATATATATATATATATATATTTACAAATTGACAATTACTAACAGCCAAATCTGCATTAAAGTGAATGCAGAATTTCATAAACGTTCTTAAAGCATGTGCACTGACATCAGTTTTTAATACTGTAGGTGACAACACATACATATTCAACAATGAATATAACAACAACTTAATTGTAAAATTATCAAGCTATATTATGGTTGATCAAAGCTCCATATGAAAACTATTTGATGGATAAATCACTGCTCATGGTAGCTATAAGTCTATATTTTCTTCCATAGTTACTAATTTTGAATTTTGTTGTTTAATAAAAACTTAACTAGGTAAGACGCATGTTCGTGCCCAAACGAAAATGTTTTCGGACGGATTCGGTTCTGAATGCGTTTCCTTCATAGGCTCGGTCTTCACAGTCAGGCTGTCTATGGTTTTCTTCATTGAACTTGCAGCAGTAATTGAAGCAGATCCCATGGGTGTAGTGCATTTGGGGACGTTAAGTGCTGTCTCTTGTCATGCTCTGTTTTTGTAAAATAGGTTCTTTTTTGTCAGTTTCCTGTGATGTTCTTCATTGTTTTTTTCATTTATTTATTTATTTTTTTAAAGTGTGCAAGAAGCTCCTAATGCTTGTTTTCCATGAGAGGCTCTCCTCTCCCAGGGGGCTGTCATTTGTGGAAGGGCCTCCATTTTCACCCGTCACTAAGATGGCCCATCTACCAGAACACACAAAATCTTGGCATCTCAGCCCCTGAGAAATGGACTACCTATTGGAGCGGACACCCAGAAACTTATTCTTTTTTTACCATGTTAATGTCTCATACTTGTCTTAGGCAGATGTGACTGATAAAACTTGGCAGTGGCATACAGTACCTTAAACTTGTCTGAATAAACTTTATATAGGCTATATTTTATATAGAACATATTTTACATACGTTCACTTGAATATTTAAGGGTAATTTTTTTGTTATTATTTATTATATACATTTCTGTATACATACCGTGACGTCTTTCAACATTATTCTCTATTATCAGAAAAACATTAGCTAATTGAACTCTTTATAGGCTTTTCAGCAAAATTAAGCGAAAATGAAGTAAAACAATAAAACAAAACAGTCCAGAAACCAGAAAAAAATTTAACCCAACTCAACAAAATGTTGATTAATATTCATTAATACATTAATTTATAATTAATTAATTTGTTACATGTAAAACATCGTGACAGCTTGCTCCTTTAATTCTATCTCTTTAAATTCACATTACAAATGAATTGTGCTTGGTGAGAACTGAAATGGAATTAATTAGAATCTCAATTTATATAATTGTATAATAATAATTTATAGAATTATATATAGAATTTATTTATTTATTTATTTATTCATTCTCACTATGATTTGAAATAAACCCGTGCGTTAATTTTGTTCACATTCACTAACCACTTCTGGGAGGTTATGCTAATGTGGTTTATGTCATATCCTCATCAAGGATGTAGTGTTCTGCTGAAGCAGCCTACGAAATTTCCGTAGGTGACAGCGCATTTCCGTAGTAACCTGCCTGGCCTGCGCTCCTCCGCCGCTGTCCGAAGCAGTGTAACTTTAGAGTTCATGCTTAGGCTTTCGTGACGGCTCGCCTGGCACGACCAGCGGATTTCAAGGGCTGGGACACCTGTTTTCACGAACGAGAGCCAAAACAACACGGCCAAGATGTTGAATATGTGGAAAGTGAGGGAGCTGGTTGATAAAGCGTGAGTATTGTGAATGTTTTCGACAGTATTTCGGTGTCCTGTCTCATACCTGTTGAAAATGAGACACGTACGCACTCATTGACGTCACATCGCACTCTCGAGACAGGAGTTAGCACAGTAGCTAACTACAGCTTTGTTGTGCCCTTAAAACTAACGTATTTCGCCTGTGTATTTAACTTTCGTTTTCGAGTCGGTTACGATACTTTATCAGACGTTTTCACTTGTTTATTGCGACTCAATTTTGTTTACGAGACAAACTGTGCCCTCGAACTTCCTTACTATTAACTTTCAGTGGCTAATTTATGACAGTTGCTAAACTTGGCTGTCAAAACACGGCGTCTGTGTTTAAAAGTGCTTTACATGCCAAACCGTCGTGTTGATTGTTAACCTTTCAGAATGACAAAATTATTTAAAAATTAAAGTAAGAGCAACGTGTTTAACTTGGCATTGGAGTGGCAACAACATTTTCATGTTTGACAGCTATTGTCAGGCACTATTCCAGCTAATCAGCTAGCCTGAAATTAACAACGATTCTTTGTACATATTTGTATGGTGTCAGTTGCGGATTAATTGGCAACCTGTTTACACTTTCTAGTTGTAATCCTGGTACAAAGACTGTAAGTTTAAAGATGGTTGCGTAGCTTCTGTAATGGAGCCTTTGAGTTTCATGGAAACTGCTGCTGTTAGACTGAAACTGGTGTTTTAAAGTCACCATGAAATCAAAATAGAAAAAGGACAGGAACACAATACCCCAGAAAAAGAAAAAAAAAATCCAACAATTATCAAAATACTACACATATATTTTTTTTCGAATTATTGATTTTATCTTTATCTACAGTTTTTGTCACATGATACTCACATTTAAATGATAAACATTTATTTAGAGGTCAGTGGCCTTCTGCGCTGTCAGTGCTTTAGTCCACTATGCCATGCTGCCATATTTGCTTATACATAACAATTCTAGGATGATGCCAGTTTTTATACAGTCTCTTGACCTAAGTTTTTGCTGGGATCCCCTTTTAATATTTTTCTTAGAAATTGGGCCTCAGAAACCATTTAAGGGTTAAACCGTTTTTCAGATTGTTCCGTCTGTCATGCAAGCTGTCATCTACTGTCTTTATGAATAGTTGTTCAGTGGGAAATTCAGAATGATGTTTTTCTTTAGAAGTGCCAATGTCAAGAACAAATGAAATCCCTGTCTTAAAATAAACTGCTGGTCATAGTCACAGACTACACTTCTGTTTGATTTCTTAGACTTTAGTATTTCTCAGAGTTCATTGTTCACAGAAACTTGAAAATGATTTTATCTTCAAGAATAACATTGAATAGTGATCATTAAAGAGGATATAACTCTGAACTTGAGGTTGTTTTTTTCTATACTTTGCTAGCTTGCCCTTTTCTCATAGTACAGAAAAGCAGTTACTGAAAGCATTAATTCACAAATATTACTTTGCACAAACCTTTGGGTGTTGCCTAATAAGTGGGTATGTCCCTGAAACTGTTACATTTACACACTCCTCTTCAGCTGTGGAACTATGCTATGTGATGATATAAAGTATCTGACACTATATGGTATTGGCTCTAGCCACTTAATAGAGACTACAAAAAATCTCTGGAGAAGCAATATAAATATATAAAATAAATAATCAATACTATCTATTCTAGACAGCCATCACTCATCATGACCTGCAAAAAAAAAAATGCCATTTCCTGTTTTTGCAAAGCAAGTTTGAAAACAATGTAGCAAGATGAAGAAATGTAGCTTATTGCCTCCAAAATCAGTCTGCCATCTCTATCAACAGTATGACCTTTTAACAGACTGCTTGCCAAGTGTAGCCATGGGTGGACTGACAATGTGTGGGGAATTTAGCTTCATGCTGGTAAAGCAATGAGCCTGTTCCTAAATGGTGTGAAAGTCCTGAGATGCCACAGGAAGACTTCTGTATTATTTAGTGTAGTAGATGGTATTATGACTCAGCCACGGGTATCATGTAACTGTGGAAAGACTTTCAGTAGTACCTTAAATAAAAATCAGAGCTGCCTGCATTATCCTCAAGCTGTGAAACCAGTTAATGCTGTTGGCCTGTCTGGTGTGTTTTTAAGGATTGGACACAGTCTTGTTTATCCCAGAGTACTCAGAATAAGGAAATGATTGCACCTTGCAAGCATAAGCAAACGGATGTCCTGACCTCTTTTATCACCTCAAACTGTGCTGAAGTTTTGTGTTTGATGGTTTAGGGGGTTTTGTACATCTTTTTGTATCGATTCTGTCATTGTCTATAAGTGATTAAATCTTAAATGAGGAAACAAGGATGTAGGAAGTTTTTTTTTTTACTTGCTTGACAGGTTGGCTGTGTCTCAAAACCTGGTTAGATGTCTGCCTAGATAACATTTATGATCATGTTTCTGGGCAGTTCAGCTTTCTAGGACACAGCTGGTAAAATAACTACTCGGATAGAGAACAATTAAAAATAGTTTTAAACATCCAAATTATGAACTTTTGTTGTTATGAATCTCTTTGTGCTTTAAAGTCACCATGAAATCAAAATAGAAAATTCTTATTTTTTAATGGAATACTGTAGTGTTTATTGTAAATAATTGATCTGTGCACTTCATTATTTTTTTTTAATTCATGTGCCCTCTTAATCTTTAATCTAAAACGTTAACCTCCCCTCCCCCTCAAAACGACTCATATTCTCTTCCGGTCACGAGCTATGGCGCAAGGGCGGAGCTAATGATGTGAGGGGTAAACGCTGGGATAAAGGACGGGGAAAAGCTGAAGCTGATGCTTCACTTTATAGCACTGACACCAGTCATGAGGGAGTACGTTACCCCTAAACATTGAAAAGATATTAGGATAATAAGACATTAGTCTTAGCACATCGCAAAATAATTTTTTTCATGAATATGACTTAACCTGTTGGAGGACGTGCTC